>NC_058027.1:13459948-13652752 GCF_019176455.1 Solea senegalensis
TGACTCAGTGGAAGACAAGCTTTTTTTCTTCTATTTGTCACTTCTGAGGCTGTTGTTTGTGATGCAGCTGTACACGATGCAGTCGGACAGAATTTATTGTAAGTATTTCTTTGATTGTGTTGTAAAGCTGACCTTGTCTGGTTACTGTGTGTGTTTTTCTTCTGCGACAGGCTTATTCAGAAGTTCCCCTTTACTCACTCAGCCCCCTTGGTTGAGGCATTCGTCTGTTTTCTTGTACTTGTTAAACAAAATCAATTGCTGTAGTGACATGGATGAAGTCGTGACAGTCAGTAAACAGACCGTGTGTTTCTAAGCAAGAGAGTGGAGGAGTAAGAACAAGCAGTTAATGTGTTTCACCTCCTTTGTAAATGGAGTGCAGCTGTTGTTTTTGCAGAGTGCATCATCTAATACCTGGTCTTTGAGCTCCTGCGTGAGCAGTGTTTGATGCTTGTTACATGAATGGATTCAAAAGCTGCTGGATTAGACAGCACACAAAGACCATCACCATCAACTTGTTCCTACGATCTGACGGCAAAGTAGATGCAGGCGCTTAGCAAGTTAAAGTGTCAGTGCTCCGGGGACAGACATTTTTATGACAGTCTCTGGTCTTTCCCTGGATGTCCTCATAGCTCAGGAAGTATCACCAACAAGTGTGGTTGTGAAACATTTTTCTTCATGTTTCATCTGTAGCCTGTCCCACACTAGAGGATAAAAAAACGCACACACATCGCACACACAACAGCTATTAACTGACAACGCCAACGACAGTCCACCTCCTTGTCTGTTTATGTTCTGAAGTCACGTTAAATCACGCGAGTTTTCTGTGAGATCTTAAATCTGACTGGATCGTCTAGTCTGTGCTTTCTCAGGATTAAAACAGTGAGAATCGGTTACAATGTTTGTTGTGTCTGTGGTCTCCCACGTTTTTAAAATCAAGTCAGACAGGCAAAGAAGAACGTGTTCATGGGATTTTCCATTAACTTTGCAGCACAACTTATAGATTTAATGGCAATGTCTTACAACAAAAACATAAGATAAGTGCAGCCTGCACTTGTTCCATCTTGACCTCTGAGCAGCTCCTTCACCCAGTCATGATGGAAAGTTTTTGGCAGAAATCACACAACGGGGACAGAATGCTTAATTTCTACTGCGGCCTCGATTGAGTGGGATCAGCTCTCTATTGCCATTATTGGTTTAGTCTATGTGATACAGAGGTTTACACCAGTGGCGGTTGCTGGTCTTTGAAACAGGGGAAGCTAATTTCAGTCCCAGATATTTATACATACATTCTTACAAAATTTCTACGGACAACTAGGAAACACAATACTTATTGATTTACAAATGAAAATGGGCTATAACACCGAGCAAATAACACAACCAGATATTTGTCTACAGACTTCCCTCGCAAAATCCACACAGGACTGAGGCAGAAAAGGTTCTGCTGTCGTGTGTTTCTACTACACTGTCAATCAAAAACTGGCCCCGCCATTCAGACAGTTCCTCCAATCATGAAGCAGAAGCCCAGTGTCCACACCCGGCCACCACCCCATCCACTGTCGTGGAAGCCGAGCTTCCCTGGAAGTGACACTTGTGCCGCATCTGTCCAACCGCCGTCACACTCACCGCAGTGTGCCGTCCCATAGAGAACAGTTGAAGATGAGCTTAAGTGGTGGAGGCTGCTACGGGAATGCGAAAATCATGTAACACGATCCATCTTCAACACCTCATTCTGAACAAGCTTGTTTTTAGTATTAAACATTCATTAATGAAACATGAATACAACATAGTACATATTTGACGACATTTTAGAGGAAGCTGAACTTCCCTTGCTGTCTTAGAGCAATTGCCACTGGTGTATACCCACTACAAAGGCCAGGATTTCCATTTTAACACTTGAAAAGTGGACAACAGTATACTCACTGCACCACTGATTGGTATATTTTAATATTTCTATCTATCTATTCTAAAATATGCCATTATTTCAAAGAGTCTTGATGAAGGAACTTGTTATCGTATAGAATGAGATTGTCAGTAACACAGATTGTTCACACCAATCGTAGAGGGAGAGGATGTGTTACTCAGCGCTGCACATGACCTGAGTGGTTCCTGCTGTCTGTTTTTGACAACCTCATACTGTAAGCATAGTATGACAGAAGAGAAACTGGGACCTGGCTGTGCCTAATGGGAACATAAAGAGGATTAGTGGCTTAGCCAATTATCTAACATTTTCTCACATAGTGTATCTGGAAGTAAACACATCATTTCCATCTGCTTAGGTTACAAAACAAGGGCCAGACTGAAAATGACATTGTTGGCTCACTGAAGATGAGAGCAGATAGCTGCTGCTGCTCCCTGCTCATGTTGGGAGATGTGGCCTAGAATGAAGGGCCCTCATGAGGCTCAGCACCTGTCATAGTCTCCATTTAGCTCAATTAGCCTACACCTTGAACTTTTGCTGCAATAATGAAATCACCTCATAGGGGAATGATGGAAGATACTGTATGACCTTCAAAAATGGGGAAAAAAAACAAAAACGTGTTAAAGTGAAGAGGAAGTGGAGGATCAGACAAAGCTGTTTGTTTGTTAACATGCGTCACAGACCGATCTCTTCAATTCACTATTTTACAATACAATAAATATAAAATGTAAATAAAAACATAAATGCAATAATATACGGTGTATAATATGTCATCCATTTGATCAGTTACACAATAAACCTCAATTGTTTTCCAGTTATGATTATTGAATGATCAATGAACCATACACATGCTTCTCAGCCACATCCAATGTAGATCTGATACAGGTCTTGTTTGGCAGTTGCACACTGGGGTGTGGCTAAATCTCAGAAAAGCATCACTGAAATTAATATTCCTCCCATGTTGTAAAATATAACCATCAGAGATAGAAAGTAAGATGAATGGCAGGATAGTATTGATCCAGAGAGATGTACCTCATCAGTGGTTGAGTCACCTGGCACCGGCCTGTTCCTGTATATAGCTCACAAATGAAATTAGGAACGCTCCCAAATGCAGAACTTGGAAGGAGCTCCTGTGGTTTTGCGCTGTGAATGCATTATTAAAATAGGTTGCTCTTGTCTCCTGAGTGGTCTCCCTGCACTCATACTATTTTCTTCCTGGTGTGCACAACTAAAATGGGAATAAAACGTGTAACATATTTTGTTTTTCTACATGGACCTGTTCTGCTGCTTATGTTGCCTTCACCTCAACATGTGTGAACTGAAATAATCATGAAGGCTCATTTTTCCCCCTAAACTGACCAATCATTTAAGTGTGATTAGTTATTGAAATGGATCCAAACGAAACCTTTATCAACTAAGAAGGCTCATGAAGGCGTGCTATGGTTTGTTGTCGAAAGAAGAAAACATCAGATACAGAGTGTTAATCCCAGTTTAAGTGTGAAATGGCTGCTCTTTACTTCAGCTGACCAATATACAGTATAACATTACACTAAAGTACATCTAATTCTTGACATATCACCATTCACTTAAGAAGCCAAAGTTTTGAGTGTATGTAGATTTGTGCATGTTTCACGCTTCCAACTTATCCACGTCATCCAAATAAGAAATTATTATTGATTATATTCACCTTTTTAATAGAAGCATGTGGTTTTAATGAAAGGGTAAATCAGTAAAATGATCCTGTTGAGACTTGTTGAGGTTATGCACATGCATGAATCCACTGTAAATGCAACTGCTGTAAAAAAATGTCTCTGTCTGAGCTTAGTGGATCTGATCAGCAGATGAGAACTTAATTCTGCTCAGATTTGAAGCTCCCACGTGTAAGTAAATGGGAAATATTAAGATGTTCTTATTATATTTTGAGACATCTAGTGAGCGACTGTTAATAGTTTGTCTCTCACGCAGGAGCTAAATGTTTTACTCGTAGCACCTTGAACTGTAAGAATAGCGGTGCTAAAAAAAAGGCCACTGTTCTGTCCGCCTTCCTTGATGAGGCAGTAATTATTCACTTAATTCTTACCGGACAGAAGAGCACACATTTTATCTGATGGCCAAACATTTAGCTAACAAGCATGGGATTCAGAGAGAGCTGCTTTCCCATAACGACCTATAGGCAGGGAATGCTGGTCCCCTAATTCTAACCAGTGAAAGCTTAATGTAGAATAACAGTAGGATGTGCATTAGACAGAGCTTCTGCTTATCAGCCTCACTGCACATGAGTCGTGTGCATTTGAAATCTGTTAGAAATGCGTCTTCCTAATGTGGAGAAAAGTGTGAAATAAGCCTTCAGGGCTTTAGTGTGTGTTGTCAGATTTGGACATTCAGGTGTTGACTATATGTGATGTGGTACATTGTTCTTGTTGTGTCTTCCTCTTTTTATTTTAGGTTTAATTAAACAGAGCGTGAAAATAACAGAGTCTAATTCCCTGTATGTGCACAAAGCTGCTTCTGATTCTGATGAACTGTAAAAGTTTGGTCATCGGTGAATCCAAGCTACCAATTAATTCCAGCTAGTTTCAACCAGTGCAGATGATTTTGTCATGTTTAATATAATTAGTGTATTTTAACCACCGATTCTTTGACTTCTCTACTCAAAGTTTTACATTGGGTTTTAATCTCTATCGAGTTTTTATGTTGTAAGTCTCCATAACATACACGTCCAACATAGAAGCAAAAACAATAAGATAATATGCCTTTACCGAACAGATTATAGTACTTTAATACATAAAGTGTTCATGGAAGGAACATCATGCAACCTTGAGACAGATTTGATCATTATTTCAGGATCTTTCAGTTTGACTTTAAAATACTCTGCATCAAGATGCTGCACATTTTCCTAAATTCATTCAATTTGGGAGGAAAATATGAATCTCATGTCACCAGAATGTATCCACATGTTTAGTCAAAGTTTCGATGCAGTCATTTTCCAAGGATTCGTGTAGAGTAGACGTATTAAACCTCAGAGGCACATGGTTTTGTATGGAAGAGTCAAAGTTTTCTCTGCAAACTCTCTTTCTCTTTGCATCGCTCCCTGTTTCCCAGGTCTTCTATTCCCTTTTTGTCTTTAAGTGCTGGTCAGCTTGTTGAATTTCACAATATCGCACATCATTTTCCCTTATTTTTCACCTTAATTTCTTCTCCTTGTCTCTCTGTCCCATCACACGGTAGCACTGCAGCTGAGCATATGAATGGACTTGCCCTGACTGAACCTGACACTGGTAGACAACACAGCAAAGACATAATGTACGTGACACAGCAAGAGGTTGCTAGAGGCGCATCACTGCAGGCTTATAGGCATTACAGCCATTGCTGGGCATTTAAAAGGCAGATAGTATGCAGAAGAGGCGGTACCAGATTTGATCAGCGTTTTATCTGTTAGGTATGACAATGTCAGTCAGTTGGAATATGTCATCAACAACCTGCCATGGAGATGAATCTTTGGTGTAGCACTTTTACTAGCATTAGAAGGCTGCTAGTGTCACCATCTGCGTTGCTCCCCTAGGTGTCACACGCTCATTCACTTCCTTTTTCTTGAATGAAATCCAATTTCTCTCTCGCAACCAAAATTTCACAGCAGGGAAAAGTGTGAAATGTGCAATTTATGCAGCCTCTGCCGTTTTCTCTCAGTGATGAATCTCATCTCTCAGGCAGTGCCGTGTGTAGTTGCTGATGGAAAAATTGTAGAAGATTTGGTCACGAGTACATAGAGTCAGACTGACCTTTATCAGTAACAGATACATTGAAGATTTGTTTTGCACAGCGTGGTGTCCCCGGTATGTGTGGTGTTAATTCTGTGTCTGAAACATAATTAAGAAATGTTCCTGTCATATTTGGGAGGCATGAAAGAGATTATGGTTTAATGTGGGAACTGAGCAGGAGCCAGACTCTAACCAGCGAAAGGAAATCAACCTCACCTCGACTCGTTTTGGAGCAGTTACAGCTCAGGGATTATGTGTATTCACACTAGCAAAGACCGAGAGATGCTCTTAAGTAAAGTGCTTTAAAAACAGATGATGTTTTTGTCGTACTCTACATATGCATGTCTCCTTTTTAACACTCAGCTTCAGTAAGGTATGCCATGTCGCCAGTGAGCAGCGATCATGCTGTGAATATTCGCAGAATGAAGCCTCTCAGTGCTGGTGGATATCAGACTGACAGAGAAATCTTCCTCACACTGTCAGTGGCTGTACAGCAGGAACGTCTTCAAATGAATAACAGAAAAAAAAGAGGGGTGTCTTCCCTGACACGCGCTTTGCTCTTTGCTCTCTTCTCTCTTTTTTATGTCAGACTTGAAAAGCTTCAACAGGAAGGCAGAGGCTTGCTGTTGAGTTCAACATATCATGGGGGAAAGTTGAGACACAGTAGTGATCTCGTCCAGGCCGATGTTGGCCAACACTGAACTTGCTGCGGATGAAGTGTATCGTTCATCCTGTTGGGATTTTTGGTCAGAGATGCATGAGTGTAATGTATTATTCATAATACGCTTCCTCCTGGTTCCACTGGTTGTTTTTTAATCACCATATTAATGAGGTTTACACCTGGAAACTTGTTTTTAATACAGCATATCTTCTCCTAATTTGCTGCATATCTGATTTTATTCTGTACAATATTTGTGTAAAACTAATAATGATATTATTGTGAGTAGTGAGTTTTTCAGTCAATTCTAGAGTAGTTTTAATGATCAATTTCCATTACTAGTTTTTATCTGTTATATTATTAGGATACTTTATAATTTGGATCAGCATATATGCTGGACTTTTTATGTTCTCCAATCCTCTGTCTTTGGCAACATAATCTGTGCTTTCTCACATTCTTGGTGATAACAAAACCCCTCATAATAGCATTTCCTGCATCTGAGATGTTTAAAGTCATATGTTTATGTGTATTGTTATTATATTATATATTAATATATTATATCATTCATATAATAATATATTATATTAGGCACAATTGCCACATGGACAGTTCGCCGGTCCATCACACATAGAGACAAACAGCCCTCCAATCTCACACCTACAATCAATATAGAGTGTCCAATTTACCTAAACCTGGACAGTTACTATTTCAGTCAATTAATAAATGTGGAGGATGTAGCATGTAACGTCTTATAGCTACTACCTTAAAGAAAAAAGCTTAGCTTTTAGATGATGACATCTTGTAAGGCCGCCTGCTGACTTAGCACATTACAAAGGCCGCCGCAGTGCACACGTGCGACTCATGATTGTGACGCAAATCCACAAAAGTTTAGAGAGAAAAATCAGCAGTTACCTCACAGTTAAATGTCAGTTTAATGTTTCTTTATGATTCTTAGCCATGGAAGTCTGTGGAGTCAGCAACGTTTGACTCAGCTGCACCAATGAATTACTCTGTGTATCATACATAGGTTTACATTATACTAATAGAAAGTGGCGATGTCTGTGTTGTTTCAGGCCATTGAGTTGTGGTCTGTGTGTGCGCGCTTGTGTTACTTGTCCTCTCTTGGGAATGTGTGCATCCAAAAATGTACTTTAAACATACAGTACATAGCTAATCATAGGAGAATGATGTTTGTAATTAAGGGTGGGTAAAACATTCTTAAACAATTGTCTGTATAATGCAGTATAATTTAATAGTATCACTTTTGTTTTAATTAAACACCTGTTACTATGCTGCATTAGATTTAGCTGCATGTATTCTATAAATGGGTATCAGGGCACTAAATCGGGAATGTTTCCTGAGTGTGTTATGTTAGCAGGTAAGGACAAACAACCTACTTCTTTATCACTTAGGTTGAAGCACTTCTTGTAAATTGTAAATGCAATCATGCCACAGCAGGTAATTATGAGCACACGAGAGGTAAACCGTACAATTCAACTCCAGTTTTTATCAGCGGTTGTAAGAGGTCAGTGTATAATCTAATGTTTTAAGTAGTATAACAGTAGAATTATTCCAAAATATCTGATATCTATCATGATAATTATTGACTAGTTTGATAATGTTTTTAACTTAAGTACAGACCTTTTTAAATTAGTGTTTACGTTGTTTAGATTCAGATTAACGTAAGATAACTTATCTTACAGTCTTTTTTTTCCTAGTAGAATATAACATAGAATACAGTGATAGTAAATCTTAGCTGCTTATGTCTTTTTTGTCTTATATGGTTTACACTGTCAATAATCATCATTACCAAAGACAAACCCGTCCTGTCACATCATCCGTACGTACCACTCCGGATCTCCGTCATTGTAAGGAAGCTGCACCTCTTTTCTTTTTCTTTTTTTTTTTGCTCCGCTCTACAGTCCGCGAGTCTGCTGAGGTCTATTTTTAAACCCTTGCAACGGCAGAGAAACCCTATGTGTGTGGAATACTAAGTACGCCTCCTCTTACTCACACGTGCTCAGTCCCTTGCACAGTCAGCTCACTTCCACATGCAGAGTGGTGCACACTTAAGTCAAGCGGCAGCCGAAGAGCCCTCACTTCTCCTCACGCCCCTCTTGCTCGTCCTCTTGCATTCCTCTGTGGACACAAACAGAAATTCAATCGGCTGTATTTTCCTATACATTTAGTACATCAGTACAACGCAGTACATCAACTTTGTTGCAGAAGTCTTGACTCTTCTGGCCAGGAAGAATGTCTGACTGTATTTTTCCACGATATTGCAGAGACTGCGGAGTTTCCTCCTGGTGGCTATTGAGTATAATCTTAATAAAATCTGCATAAATTGAGTTGGTCATCATACAAGCACTGGATGGTAATTGTAGTTTTGTGCACAATTAAGTTGTTTAGCTGAAGTTTATCATTTTTAAGTGAATTAATGTCCTTTATATTATCAGTATCATTATGTCTTATGTTGTCTGAATTAACGCTGAAACACAGCAGCAACACTGTGCTAATAAAGCAAGATACTGTAGCTGCTTATGGTTGGGGTATGGCTGCTGAAAATTCCAGGAAGCACCCACAAAAACTTCAAAAAAGAACGTTCAGCAGTTTGACGGATGCATTTACATTATAAGTGGTTAGTGTATGGGTTGGGGCTGGTGTGGGATCACCTAGACGTAAGTCATGTATAGGTGCTGCCAGTGTTTGGCAGAATTCCTTAGTGGGTGACAGATGTTTCCACTGGATCATCAATTTGATTGTGCAGCTGTTAAATGCGAGCCAAGTTGTGATTGCCTGTTGTGTGAGCAGAGAGTGAGTGAGTCTCTTTGATGGGACGAAATGATCGTCGAGTAAATGTAAATCAAAGCAAGAGTGTTCAAGAGGAAGCCTACACACAAAAAGAAATTCAAATGTTGAAAAAGAAATGTTTCTCACTGATGAAAACACCGTTTGACATTTCCTTCACCCATCGGGGCAATAAACAAACTGCTTTTCGACATCGTCCTCTGTCTCACTTAGGTTTACAATAAGACCCATTTGAGTGCCCACATATTCACAGAAACACACACGGACAGATACGCACAGCCACGACGCACTAATTCAAACCCTGCCCTCTGCCAGCAGCAAGCAATTCATCTATTCCGGACACATTTTTCATCAATCACCGCAACTCCGATGGTCACAGTATGAAATATAGATTTGTACTTCCACAGAAAAAAGTGATTGGGTAGATTGGCACTCGGCCTTAATGAGATCGTGGTGTCCTTTGTAAGAATCTAACTTTTAAGATACTTAGCAAGACAAAAGGAAAGATACTGTATGTGTTCTATTGTGCTTTGTTGTTGTTTTTGTTTATTTGGGAGATTCTTCTTTTGGGAGAAGTTTCTTACTGCATGAAATGTTTCACACGTTTTACACATTTGAAACAAATCTATAATCTATATATGCATTTTTATTTATTGTCAACCCTTTTGAAAATGGAGTTTCTCTCAAAATTGAGAAAACTATTTTTTTGGAAACCCATCACTCTATGAAATATTATAAAACTCTGTTTTGGTAACCCAGAAAAATAGAATCACCTCATATGACACAATTAAAACTCTCTGAGGTAGGTAAATCCTGAGTAGATGCAAATGGGAGAGGCTACTAGATTTTCCTTACTTTTTTCTCATTTCCTAAAGAATTGTGATATGGATCTGATCTAATCAGCTTTACTAGTCCTTTATTTATTATTCATTTATTTGTTTATTTACTGACATGTAATAGACATAGCTTATTTTGCAGAAAGACCTTGTCGTATAAGGCTACTTCCACACACGTAGACTACATAGTGAATTTAAACAGACGATTAAGGCTATTACAAATGTTTAATTTTCTCTCACGTTCCAACAGAAGACGGGTCGTTCAGTTTGCTGACATCACCGCTGTTTATGTGCAACAGATGGAAAGTCATTAAGAGCAAAAATACATTTTATGTTTAATTAAATTCTGCTTCATCATCTCCTCATTTAAAGGGATAGCATATGATCTGCCAAAGTTATTAACAAGAACTTTACTGTAGTGAGAAATCTCTGTGTCCAGCTGTCAAGGCAAGAAAATATTAACTCCAGAAATAAAAGCTTTTTATCATATGAAATGATTTCCAGCACAACCAGACAGCTAATTAGATTCCTGAGCTTGGTTTCTTGGCTTCAGACATCAAGACAAGGGCACCACTTGGGTTTTAACTGAGGATAAAATGCAGGCTTTTTTATTCTCCTACTTCCTTTGTTTCCAAGTGGTTTCTTTCTCTTATTGTCAGCCAGTTTCTCAGCCCTTTATTTTTATATATTATTACTATTATTTATGTCTCTGCGGAGCCTTATCCGGATCTCACATCCTGTATATCAAAAGACCGGGAGAGTTCTCGAATGCAATTAAGGCGGCTGATGTGAGTTTATGCAGGGAAACCGTCGCTGCATTTACATTTGCTCAGCATGTTCCATTTTTATGAAAGACAGTGGAGACTCATTTCAGTGGCAGGTTTTCCACTTTCTCAGCGATGCATGCCCCTAGTGTTCCCTGTGTCTGTTTGATTGTAAGACTGACTTACTGATTACTCTGTCCCAGCACAGCTATTTTGACAACATGGAAACAATTCATGATGGTTTAGCTTGATTACATGAGGTTATTGTGCTTTTCTTTTGGAAAATAGTCTTACTTCTAATGACCCAGTATAGATTTACACTAGACACTGTGGATTATGTCTTGTTTGGCTTTGAATCAGGTTTTGTGCAACACAAGGGGCTTTCATTAAAGCTCCAGTCACTGCGTTTACATGCATATTAAAGACAATAATTCAGCTTTCTTAATGTCAAGTTAGTCCTACTAAAATCAAGCTAGTCTTAGTCGGACTAATATCCCTGGATAATGCAATTCATAGTCCGATTACTCCTGCATGTATCGGCTTAGTCAGACTGGAGTCGGACTTGGCGTTCTGTGAATGCACCAAAATGTGCGTCTCTGAGGCAGAAGTAGAAGGAGACGACGTGGAAACTGCAGTACTGTTGCCGGAAATCACACGTTGATGGCGTCTTTCTGCAGACAACACAGCAACAGATCCATGCGCCATCTAATTTGTATCACGATTGACATGTACGGCGGGTATACGAAACATACAGAGCCACAGCACCGTCCATCTCGCTGTTTGCCTTTTTTTTTTTCTGTGACATAAAGGTCAACAGGAAACTGAGATACAGCGCCACCTACGGAGGCGGAGTCAAATGTACACAGCCACTTCTCCCATTCCCAAGCAGGTCAGGTCACCCCAGTGGCTGTCGCATACCCGAAACGAAGTGTAAGCTTCGTCTTAAAGAAAGATTGTCCATTCGTGCTGCTGTAGAAACATGGCTGCACAAGATGGTGCCTTCTGTAAAGCAAAGCCTTTGCCTATAGCACATATAAAAGGTTTATTTTCAGGCTATGAAAACCAAACAACTTTGAATGTATCACGGATATACACATATGCAAACATACATAAATGTGTATGTAATAACCCTAACACCCTAATGTCTTCACACTCATGGCTGTGTATTGTGTCGTCACAGCAGTACTGGCCCAGCTAACCGGCCCAGTGACTTTCCATCATCCTTGGATTTTTTTTTTTTGGAATGCTGGGGAACTATGGGTCTCCATGGCAACAAGATTATTACATCACTACTCTACAGCTGCTGTCGTCAAGCTGGGGTTTAGCCAAGCTGTGCGGCAGCCCAACAGTGACGCACACACACACACACACACACAGGGCAAATAATGCTGATGGCACACACATTGTCTTTGAATATGAAATGGGGTTAGGGTTAAAAGTTTAGAGGCATTAACTGGTTATGCTTAAAGTTATAGGAATAATAGGAATAATACTTTATTTAAACTGTCCAGATTGATGGGAGTCAATGAGTGTCCTAAGAATAGCTGTGTAAACCTGGCATTCATGCATGTTTCACTCTCAATATTTGGTCACTACAGATGTTTAAATCTGCTTTTTGTCTTAAATTGATCAAATTTGATTGTTAATGTTTACTCTGCCTGACTAACTTTTAACTCTACAAACCCCTCGTAGCCATTCTGAACAGTACTCTGATGTGTTACAGATCAACCAATCAGATGATCAATGAAAAAGTAATAACAATCAGGAGATTAGTCAGAAATACAAAGAAGCATTCATTGCATACCTCCCCAATAGTACGTTTAGAAAGGACAAGACGTGGAGAATGTAGGATAAGAATGAGAGGAATGTGACAATGACAAGTCAGTCAGTCATCATCTACCGCTTTATCCTCCACCAGAGGGTCACGGGGGGTGCTTTGTCAATCTCAGCTACATCGGGCGATAGGCGGGGTACACCCTGGACAGTTCGCCAGTCCAACGCAGGGCCACACACAGCTAGAGACAAACAACCATTCACTCTCACACTCACTCCTACGGTCAATTTAGAGTGTCCAATTCACCTAATCCCCACATTGCATGTTTTTGGACTGTGGGAGGAAGCCGGAGAACCCGGAGAGAACCCACGCACACACGGGAAGAACAAGCAAACTCCATGCAGAAAGGCCCTTGTTCCAACCGGGGCTCCTCGCTGCAAGGCGAGAGTGCTAACCACTACACCACCATGTGGCCCACAATGACAAGTCATTTATGTAAATTAATATATATAGATGTTTTTTTTTATCAAATTTAAGGGAACTTGAAATCTCAGTGAGCATTAACAGGAGCACAGCACTGTCCTGAGGATCACTCGCTTTCTCCTCTACCTGTAGCATCCTTTACCCCAGTTTGATTTTTGCCTTTGGGAAGGTTAGTCCTTAAAGTGTTTGACACTCTTTAAATAGGGTTAACAGTCTATGTTAGCCCAGTTTCCAGTGGGCTGTGTCCCTGTGGATGCCTGTGACAGATGGCTGCAAGAAAGAAGTAGTACCCATTGCTGGGTGGTATGCGCAAATGCAAAGGTTGGGGTTGTGATTGGTACAAAAAGGTCTGTCAGCATCAGGCATGTCATTTGTGTCGCTTCAAACCAGCTGGCTCCCTCGTCTTTACCATGTTCCTCCTGGTCACGTTGTTTCAAGAGCGAGAGCGGGGTTGATAAATAAATCCACTTTGTCCCTCACATACTGAGTCATCCAGTTAGTGTTATGGCGGCAGCTGGAGAGTCGGTATGTTTACGTGACTGAAAAACTCAATTCATTGTTGTTAGTCCAACTAAACATGTCAGTCTGACTGAAATTGTATTTAATCTGTTTTTTAAAGTCAGACTAACACTCGACAATGATCGACAAGCTAAACTGGAAACCAATTAATAGTAATAAGCTGAAAGGGGGCATATCACCATCTAGTGTAGTGGAGGCAGACATACTTCAGTCAATAAATCGATTCCCCTGTAATGCTTTTATACTGGAACAAGAAGTAGTCCAATTGAACGGCATAGCAATAACCTTTGCTCAGATTAACTGTGCATGGAAATGCACCGTGTGTTTACCAGAGGGCATCGTGTTCTCCTGCTTCAGCAGAGGTCAAAGTGACCTTGCTGCTTGAGTGAACTGCATGTCAGTGGTGTTCCTGCAGCTGACCGGAACATCGAGGCGTGTGCAGCGTGTTGTGGGCCCTTGGGTCACAATAAGAGGAGAGAGTTGTGAGCTTTGACTGGAAGGACGAAGGAGGGAGAGAGGGAGGATGGAGGGATGAGAGAGAGGTTTCCACCTAGTTGGCTGTGTGCGGGTTGCATAAGATAAATGGAATTTTACAGTACACAACGAAGTGGGATTAAATTATAATATATTCTGACCATGAGTGTTACCTATCCTGTGTCCCTGGCAGGTCCACACCTTAGGTAATTAAATAAGAGTTATATCACCAACATGTGTCATTATTAGAAATGTATAAATTGGATGTAGGATGTGGAGAACAATGCAGCAGAGTGAGAGGTGAGGTCCCGGCGAATATAGGGACAGAGATGACAAGAGATGAGGAGAAAATAAGAATAAACTATGCAAACTATAGCTTCTGCGTGGTTTTGATCCCATACAATATGAACTTCTTATCTTTCAACTTTGTGCATTCACTTCCACCACTACTACTTGGCTTTAACCAGAAGCATAGAAAAAAATCATACAGTGTATGTAAGTGATGTACATTGACAGGGTTTAACAATGAAACATGTTGTTGGAATTCATCTTGTCAGCTCTCCATGTATACACACTAGTTAATTCATAAAGCAGCTATCATTGGAATAGCCTTGTTAAAATGCACGTTAAATAGCTCCATATTCTGACAGCTACACTGAGTGCTCATGCGTCCATGGGTCTCTCGTTCCCCATTCCCACTGGTCAGAAATGCTGCATGTACAAGGGTTTTTATAGGTCTGAATCGGCATTAGTGGGAACATAAGAAAGACTCAGGTGAACAGGGAAATTTCTTCTTCCTCTGCTTCGTTTTTTTTGGCGATGATGCAAACCTAAGACACACATCGATCTTAGGTTTGCATCATCATAGCAAACCGTTATCATTATAGCAGTTACTAATGAAATATGTTGGTGAACCTTACTTTTTACAACTTGGGACATTGCTCAACATTTCTCATTTCATCTCACTTAATTTCATCGACGACCGAAAAACCTCTTGCTCACCATTGATTTTAAAGGAGGGACCAAAGCAAAAAAAAAATGTGTGTAGAAATTTCAAAGCACCAGTGAGTTTTGTTTCTGGCAAATTTCACACAAATGTGATGCAGAGGTGAAAAAACACCACAGGGCAGACCTGAGAATGGTGTTATTCACTTTTTATGAGCTGGGTATTCACATGCATTTTAGTGTGAAAACTTCCATCTCAGGACTAAGACTGTCATTCTTAGAGAAGAGCCAGAACTCCTGGAATTAAGCTTTTCGTCTGCAAGTAAATGTCATGGCTTGTGATTATGTCATTCTCATTCTGAAGAACAAATATTGTTTCTCTTTTTAACAAAAAATAAATGTGACATCATACACATTCCCAAAAAACAACCTTGTTGTTTACTCAGCAAAATGTCCCTCACCTGAAGTCTTAAATTGGGAAATGTCAAAATGAGTAATGGTTGACCTTTATTAAAGTGACGAAGATGTGAATTTGTTCAGTCACAGCACAATGCATCTACTTGTTTTATTTCACCCTGAAAATGAGCAAACTGTTCACAAACCCCACGCCTGCATTAGTCCGTAATTCATATTTGATTGTATTCCTTATTAGTGCAAAAGATAAAAATATATCCTAAAATATGAAATGTGAAAGCATTATATTAAGTGAAAAGGGAAGAGGTAAACACAAAAAATATTGCACAATCCTCTTCAGGCAGATATCACAACTGTATGTGTGAATGTTGCTTTGTCACCATGTAATACATTGATGGCTGTGGGGTAAAATCTCTTCTTATACATCTTATGTGTTTTCTGACGCAGCGGTTTAGCGCTCACGCAGATGCAGAATGTACATACTGGTTGCTCATTGGCTGTAGCTGATGCACCGTGTGCGAGTATAACCATGCTGATCCGAGGCAGTGTCACAGCTGGTCGTCAGTCTTGGTCAGGTAGGCGTGTCCCAGGCTGTAATTACACATGAGGACAAATGAATGCTCTCAGGTTAACAAAATGTTGTTTGCCGTTGAGCAAATGTAACCATAGTGATGGTCTTCATGTGTCTTTCATGGAAATAATGAATCAATATGTTCCCAAGCTTGAGATTTATGAATTGTCAAAACAATTGTGTTTCCTCTGTGTGAGGATAATCTGTATGTCTGCCATGCTCCTCCTCCCTCCCAGGGCTAATCTGAATCTCAAAGTCAATTTCCAATGCAAAGGATGAATTATTGCGCCACAGAAGCTCATAATGATACTGAGGCCTCGAAACCTTATTTGATCTCAATTAATCTATCTCTGTTGAGATGAGTTGCTCCAAGTCTGGTGGGCTATTTCGCTGAAAACTTGACATCATTTGTTGATTTGACAGTTCAATGTTAAGCATCCCTGACTGTTGTTAAGAAAAACCTCTGCTCTGTAAGAGCTCACTCGCAGGTTATTTAAGTGCACTCAGTTTACTGTGCAGCAACAATCCTGCACACATTAACTGTTCGCCTTCGGCTAATATGCCGACATGGATACTATGGGCATGTGGCTTAAATAGGTCATATTCATGTGTCAGTCATCCTCATTATAACGCGGCACATGAATAGAAATGAGGCTTGTTATGTTAGCGGCTTGGCAACAAATGAACTCAGCACTTAGCTGCCAGTTATGGCTCCTCTCCTGAGCACAGTGAGAGCTCCCTCCGTTCTCTGTGTACAACACTGGGACACTGTTTTTACAATTAGACAGAGATCCAGTTATATTGCCATTATTCAGGCCCCTCATTATGCCCGTAATGGTGCCCTAGTGTGTAATTTTGAGGTGGAGGGAGAATGCTGGGGTATCAGGGTTGGGACATGTCCCATATTGTTGGGTTTCCCTTTTACATACAATACATTTACATAACAAAAAAGTAAGTATTTGGTTCATTTGAATAAACAACACCATACTGGCAGGAAGACCTAGCAACACATATACCAGGCAATATGGTATATGTGGCTGTTTTCATAAAACGTGAAGAAAAAATAAAACGCATGTACTGAAGACAGAGGGATGGGAACCCACAGTCAATATATTCCGCTTGTATAGTGACCACTTCAAATCAGGTAGAGAATTCAATGTTTACTAGATTGAATATCTTATTTTAGTTTATTTGAAATGCTTTTTTTTCTCCATGCCTAAGCGTTCTTTGGAGTCGGATGAGAGCAAGGTTAGCAGAAGTTCAAAGAAGAACGAGATACAGCAGATCTGGAATAAATTTGGCTGCTTTCAGACCAGAAAAAAGCGCTGCAGCGGCAATGTAAGGGTCAGATATATGTCGCCTGTCAAGTTCTGCGATATATTTCCCGTGGATTTAAAGTGAGTCGATATTTTTTGCAGAAGCCTTTCCTGCCAACATAGCAAGGTAAACAAACGACGTCGAGTGAGGAGATTAAAGCAATTTATTAATTCAGCAAAGCAAACACTTGTTTGTTGTTGTTTGTTTTTGTGAGATGCTGCTTTCTTATCCCCTCTTTGGTTGTGGAATCAAACAAGTTAATAGCCACTGCAATAAAGTGCAGATTCTGTTTGGTCTTGGTCAAAGCAGATGTACAGTAAAAGATATTTTATCCCTCTCACTTGTGTTCCCGGCTCATAAATACACATGACAGAAATTGCCAGGGTGCTTTTACCCATGTATCACCACAGTTTGTAATGGCCTCTGAGGGGGAGGCTGTGCTATCTGACGCATAGTTTACAGTGGGACAGTGGGCACCATCCTGTCAAATGAGCCAGAGAGTAGCTGTAGCTGCTGCTTTCTGTATAAACGTCCCCTGCTTGACCTGTCTGCCTTGGAGAACATTACTTCGCGCCCAATTTTGATCATGGCTTCAACATTTTTCCCCCTCGCTGCCACTTCATTTTTTCTGTGAGGAGTGCGCTGTGTGACATGAATAAGAACGACTCCTCGCTGTTCTCTCAGGGGCTCAGTGAATCTCTGCAGCTAATTGTCTCCACCGCCTTGTGTCGGCATTCTGAATGCTGCAGCAGTGCTTTCCCTGTCACACACTGCTGTTTGCCTTTGTTTGCTTCACCTGTGAGGGCGTGCACAGCGGGAAATATAATAACGATAATTACTCTCATAACTTTCAACAGTAGGTTTTTTATAAAAGCATTTGTCTTTGTTTTTGTGAAGTGAAACCAGTGATCTTACACTTATTTCCAGACTCACCAGCTATTAGGAAACCAATGACCTGTCATCCTTTTTAAATCCCAGGACTTTGCATCTTTTTAGCTGCCGCATGTGCTGTGCATCCATTATTTGTGTGTGTGTTACCATGCTGCTCCGCTATAGTGACATCCTCACCATTCTTGCACAAGCTAACCATCCGTAACAAGAGTAAACCAAGTGGTGTAGATAATTTGATCAATTTGCTTCAGCAGAGAAATAAACTTAAGGCAGGAATAAAAATCTGTGAGAGGGACACAGTGTCAGACAAACATCATCTCTCCACCGCAACTCTTACATACTAATTAAAAATAAAAATAAAAACAAAAACCCAATCTATTAGCAGATGATCATTGTCACTTTGTAACATAGTCGTACTCTTGGCTTTGTTCAGTTTCTTCCTGTAGTCATTTGCACACTACTGAAAGTGTATGTGCGTATTTCCAGCTGGCACAAACTTTGTGTTGCATTTTAATGACTCAGCAAAATCCATTCTTTGGCATCATCTGGACTCCTCTTGATATCTGCAGTGTTTACAGCCAGAGAACACTGTACCTTTGAAGCTGCTGTTGAATTGACTCCAGTGGTGCATTGTCCGTGAGAATGCTGAATGTAATTAATCAACCTGTTTATTTTTTATCTTTTTAAATGGAGAGAGAAATGTCAGCAATCAATATCTTATTACTATGTTGTTGCTGAATCAGATTTTCCTCAGGTATGGAGTGAGTTTAACTGTAGAGCTAAAATATTCAAATACCAATGTCCAATGCGTGATAAGGCGTTATCTCCAGTGTTAGAGGATGTGAGTAGAAGAAAATGTTGACACTGTGCAGTCATAAGCTTATCAAGCAGCAGAGTGATGCAATAAGATCTCTCCCTCTGGGTTTTGCCTTTTAGGTTAACTACGGGTTTTATGGCAAGTGCATCAACAATAAAATAACAATATTTATTTCATCTAAATGCTAAAGAAATTATTACATTACACAAGTTTATTTTAATTTTAACCTTTATATTTAATTTAATTTAATTTAATTTAATTTAATTTAATTTAATTTAATTTAATTTAATTTAATTTAATTTTTTAATTTAAAACTTATTTCATGCTCCTTTCATATTCTGTTTCCAGCTTTATAACAGTTGAATGTTATCACATCTCTTTTGTCGGCCCATTGTGAACCGACAACGTGCAAACACATGCTGTGTGTTTGAAAATGTGTAAACATTGTTAGTGTTGATCAAAAGTCGGATAAAGTCAGTGAATACTGACGTTGCACTGCATAACCAATCCAATAGAACTTTATTTATAAAGCACTTTAAAAACAACAACAGTGGAAACAAAATGCTGTACATCAGAGATAAATAAAATATAAACACATCTAATAGACCTAAGAACAAACAGTAAAACATACAATAAAACAATAAAATACTGTAGAAAGTATTAAAACACAAATAAATACAATAAAACTATAAAAAAAACATAAAAACCAACGTCTCATACTGGGTTGAAAGCCAAAGAGTAAAAATGAGGTTTAAGACGCATTTGAAAAGTGGACAGTGAAGAGAGGTTTGATCAGCTGACCTTAGAGACTGGGCAGGAGTGTAAGGATGAAGCAGCTCAGTGAGATAAGACGGGGCAAGACCAATAAAAGGATTTTAAAATGAACTCTAAAGTGCTCGGGCAGCCAGTGGAGTGAGGCAGTGTTGTGTTCCTTCTTATGTGCTCCAGTTAAAAGACATATATACAAATCAGGTACATGTTTCTGCACCTGCTAACACTTAAGGCTGGGTCATAATCACCACATATAGCAATTTTGCATTTCCACATTGGTGTGTAGTCGATCACACATTCCTTTTTAGTAGGTTTGTATTCTTTGAGTGGGGTTTTGAACTTCGAGCAGGTTTCCATGGTTACCCTCTTCTTTGCTGTCTATTTTGCCTAAAAAACAAGGAGGGAGCATGTGGAGTCAATGCGCATGGTCAGCACAGAATGATACTGGATTGCAGATTCATCGCAGGGTCAGTGCTTTCTGCATACCAATGCAAAAATGTGCAGATGATGACATTTACACAACACGGACCCCAGTGGACCTCGACATGCACACAAAAAGAAAGTATATGACCTGGCCCTGAGATTCTGCATAATTTAATGTTGGAGCTGGAGAATGCAATCAAACCAGGCTTTGTCTCTGGGAAGAAAAACATAAATGAAAGGTTTATACAGTACTTTTTTTTTGTCTCCACTTACTGTATGTTAAGCACATTAAGCAGGGGCAATACACTTTTCCGCCCCCTCTGTGACCTGGCCTGCCATAAATTTGATCATGAGAAACATTTCAGACAAGAGAGCCCCGGGTATGACGCAGTCAATGAAGTAAGAAAAGCACTACTTTACTAGAATAAAGTACACATTTCATTTGAAAACAGACCGTTACCAGAACTCTAACAGTCTGGTTGAAAAGGTTATGCTTTCAGAGGACAGGCCTTCACCAAAGGAAGGAATGAATGGAGAAACATGAGGTTTATGTGGATAACAGATCACTGGGAGATAGAAGGTGGAGTTTGATGACACAGGCACATTCGTTTTGCTTCATTTGATGTTCATTTGTTTCTTATTTGAAAGAAAGTTTCTATGTTTTCCACATTTGAAATGCTTGCAATTGAAGAAACAAAGAGTGTTTAAAATAAACTGCCAGTGTGTGTTCAGCTGCGTAGTGGTATTGATAAGTCATTAGAACCTTTTTTTTTATTATTTTGTGACTGCTAGTGCAAATGATATGGTCATGTGATCATTTTGTTTCATTTAATACAGAGCTTCCCTGTATGATTTACCAGAGTAGAGTAGAGCGTGTTATTTACTATTGTGATCTATTGACTTTCTTCTGAGCACACACCTCCACAGGTGATACACTTCCAAGCAGCATTTTTGCAGCGTTAAGTCCTGCGTGGGTGGTTAATCATTTCTCCTGTGCTGAGGTTATATGGATGAGAGGAAATACACTGCAGAGCACAACACTGTTGTTTGCCTGATAGGTTAGAGGACAGCATTTTGAACCAATGCATAAGATGAATGTGAAAGACCAATAGCGGTGGTTTTGGACTCTTTAGTTTACTACTATTATGCAATTAATCTCAGAAACTTGGCACAGTGGGCTTTTCCACTGGGCGATCTTAGAGCAATCAGTGTTAGCCATCCGTTCTCTTATCCACAGCTTGTCTATCAAATGATGTATCCAATCATATCTCGTCTTCAAGGTAAAAGGTTAGAGATTTCAAGACTGATAGATTTTGATCCTCATTTAAATAAGGATGCTTGTATTTGGCTAAGTCCTAAGTTAAATATTATCAAAGTATTTATCTGGAATGAGTGGGTAGAAAGAGGCATCCTTATATTAGAACATTTACACAATGTCATCACATTTAAATTACTTGATGACCTGAAAACAAGATTATGATTTATCCAAAATCTAATTTTGTAGATACCTCCAATTACATCATGTAATGATTTATGGGTCGAGTTTGCACTCCCCGAGGCCAATAGATGAGTTAGATAAAGGTCTCCAGGTACTGGAGAAAGGCCTTGAAGCAGCTAAATATTATAGGATGCTGATGGAATATGAGGGGGGAGAAGGGGGGCCTCAGCCCTAAGACTTTCCTTGGAAAGAGACGTGGGGGTATCATATAATGAACAGGAATGGCTGAGATTTTTGGTGACTCCTGAACAGTGTCAAGGGACTTGAGGAGTAGGCTTATTAAGTTTAAAGGATTCATACTTGTTGGAGGTGTTGTATGGATAAGGGTAAAATGATACCTGCGCTGTAGTCTGGCCCTAAGATGAATCAAAACTGGATGAAGATTCACGGTTACTGTATATTGTTAATGTCATAAAAAGGCAGTTTGTGCTCTGCCTCGAGATATATACTGTATATTAGGAGACTGTAAAGTCTGATTTTCCCCCAACCACTGAAATACTGGAAGCAGACTGCCATCACGATTAGACACCAAGTTTTCCTCAGAAAAAAAAAGACATGGCAAACCTCCTTTCCGGGACTGGGTGACTGAAATAGGCAAAGTAGCTGCATATGAAAGAATGTCATGTAAGATGCAGAGAAAAGTTTCTCCTGAAGTGGGGCATGTGCCTTAACACTATATATGTAGTGTACCAGTGTAAAAAACAAGTGGAGGCACATTGTTTGTCATGAATAAGGTGGAGAACTGATGGATATATGTATTATTATTTATTTAAATGTATTATTATGATTATTATTATTTTCTTCTTCGGGATTTGTAATATTCATCATCTCCTGACATATCTCTCCCTGATTGTAGATATGCTTTCTGGTATGTAAAGGCCACCGTACAGTGGTTCCCCTGACGAATTTGGGCGAGGTAGAGGTGAGCGGAGGAGTCCTTCATTAGTTACAGTCTGCAGTCTCACATTAGACCTTGAAGACTGATTCATGCTCTTGTGAACATGAAACTTAAGTGCTCCACAGTGAGCATTTTTATCAGATGTATGAGGCATATCCAAAGTCTGTCCCAAATAATCTGTTAGGACACTGTTATCCCACGATCCCTCAGCAAATGGAGGTTAAACATTCTTGCTTATAGTATTTTTAAAGTCAACAGCACACACACACATACATTATGCAGGTTTTCTCAGGTTTCATCTTTGCTGTAGATTCCAGCTTTTTTACTGTTCTTCAGGCTCGATTTTCTATATACAAAATCATTCTGAGAACATCCTGAGTGTTAGGACAGTTCGCCGATTGTCACATTGTTCCCAAAGGATATAAACCATTTCATCCAAGTGTGATGCATTGGCACTACTTTCTTAGAGGTATAAGAAAAAATAATTGAAAAAAAGAAACACTTTTTGGGGAGGACGCAGCACCACTATATCGTGTGAGGGTACTGTATATCTATCAGTCTGTGTGAACCATCTGGTCCTTTGATGAAATAACCTAACAGTGTGGCATGTGCACGTGTGAACAGAGCTTTACAGTAAGATAGCTGAGCCTAAGTGTCTGGTGTGTGAACTCTGAAACACCACAGCGTCTGTCTCAATGCGTGTTTGAATGCAAGGGCAGCAGATGCAGGGTGCCGCCTCCCATCGTGAGCCATGATCAGTAACACATTTGACCTGCTCACTGCTCGGTCAGGGCAACAGTATTGCCTGTAGGCACTTTCTATGTAATGAGCCACTGTCTGTGGTGTCACAGTTCTGAGCTTCTGTTACAGTCCTGACCTTCTGTGCTGCTTATAGCATGCAGCCAAGGTGTAATATTTGTCATTTGATAAAATGTGTCCTGTGTCCTTTTCTGTTTTTAATTGTCATGCTACACACATTTGTAGCAGTGTTTGTTGTTTTTCTTTGCACATCTTTCAAATGTATGTATGTATTATTGGGTTTTTCACCTACTAATTCAGCCACAATCTCATGAAGTGAGACATATTGCTAATTTTTTTCGCACTGAGCCAAATGGTTGCGCAGCCAAGTAAAAACATCTAGTTATTAGCAGAGCTCCTTGAGTTAATATATTAAATTGAGTCTCATTAAAGGGCTCAAGAAGCTGAGTAATTATTGGGTACATTTACCTCTGGGCATTTACTGCAGTTAACGTCACACACATTTCTGGCACTTCTACTGAATCTACATGAAACATAAAGAGAAGGAGTGGGGACTACAGGGATTAGAACTTTTTTGCCTATATTGTAGGTGTAGCCTGTGGTTCAAACTTCCACAAATATGTCACATTGAACAAGTCATCTAGGTAGAGACAGAGCAGGCAGGTCAGGGACAGGCAGGGTCAGTACCGGGAGAGACTGGTACTGGCGACAGAACAATCTGGCACTGAGTGAACTGAGAGGTGAGTTTATATACCAGGTTGATTGGTGATCAGAGGCAGCTGAGTGCAACAGGTGGGGAGAGTTGACTAATGAGCAGGGAGTGGCTGGCAGGCATGTGAGGAGAAGGAGGGGCTAGTGAGCTGAGGTGAATGAGATGACAGAGAACATCATGACAGATTTTTTCAAACTTGACAGGCGTCTTGCTACGGGCACGAGTAAGTGCAGTGCCAAGTTTGACATTGTTTGGATAAGTAATGGAAAATAGATCGGTAAAAGAAGCATACATTGGCTCTACTGTAGCCACTCCCCCTCACTCACACAGCACTGTGGGTGAGACAAAGCGCCGTGCAGCTGAGGCAGCTGACGAACCGCTCACCCCACTCCCCTTTCGGCAGGCGTTACAGGTCTCTCCGCACCCGAACCAGCAGGTTCAGAGGAAGTTTCTAGCTCTAACTTTAGCTCTGCATCCCGGTTACTACCAACCAACTGTTATGCAACCATGTAGTTCAATTTTCCATATTTGTTGTATGCCATTATGTCATTCTATCATACACAAATAAAAATGTCACTGAACTTTTGCTGTGTAACAGCAACAATGAGTACTCAGACACACCAAACCAACAATTACTAAAAAAAAAAACACAAAAACAGATTTTGCGCACTGCACTAGTGCACATGAGGCTACAACCAGAGATTCAACTCCACTTCTGGTAAAAGGGTTCTTCAATCAGGAGAAGCCAGTGAATGAAAATTAATTTATAATGGATTGAACAAAAAACAACAAGGGTGGAGATGTCTGTGCCGAAGACATCTGCTTCTGAGCATCTAGAGTACTAGGAAAACCCATTAAGTCCAAACAGGTGAGGTTGGTGAAATGATGAGAGTGATGAAGGATGAAGAATTATGTAACTGTGAAGGCTTGGTGGGGTTTGGGAGGTAGAGACAAATGAGACAACATACTCAAAAAGACAGATACAAGATGATTGGCTAATGAGTTTGGTGAATTACAGTGGTATTGGGGCCAGATGAATAGTAGATGGCAACATTGACACTACATGTAGGAAGTGACCATGTGTATCCATGAAAGTGAATGAAAACAGAACATATGAGAATAAGGTCAGTAAGATAGTAATCTTCCCGACTGAACTCGTGCTAGAGCTTCATTTCAATCAGGAAAGACAAGTGAGTAGAATCAAATTAAAATGAAATGTGATGATAAAGTCTTTGGTGTGGACTGTGGAGTCTGTGATGTTGTGGACTCAGCGTGTAGGTTTTGAGATTGAAGGCATCGGTCCAGAGCGAAAACGAGGTACATTCCCTTTTGGAGCCCCCGACACTGTTGGTGGTTGATGATTTAAAAGTTGACGAATGATTGATATGATATTACTGCCAAGACTGGGCGATGATGGGGAGGTGGAGGAGAAGGATCACAGCAGCATGAATGTCCTTTAGCAGGAAGAGAATCATTTGCTGTTCTCTTTTTTTGTATTAGTTTAATAGAATGCTGCCTTAGATCAACAGATGTGGTGTGGTGGTGTATTGGATAGATAAGAACAGTTGATGAAAAACTAATCTCTTAACTGACTGCTCGAGGGGCTGACTGGAACAATTGAGTGTGGATGCATGTGTGAGAGGAAATAAAGACAGGATGAAGCATAAAAACTCTAACAGAATTGAATTAAAACTAGAACTTAATTGCAATGTATCCTGTCATGGCTGCTATGGCCCCTGAAAGAGCCAGCTTTACATTATCATGCACGATAAAAATCATACTGTCAAATTATTTTTTACTAAAAAGGAATGATGGATTATTTTTGTTAACTCGATTTTTAATTGAGGGTGAACCTTCAGCATATTCTGCTGTCATGAGCTGCATATTGAAGGATGCTGGAGTTTACTATCTTAGCCCGGCAGATACCAGATGGTGCAGGTATCGAGTGCTTTTGCAATTATGTGTAATTTAGCCTGAATAAATAAATAAAACTGACATGACAATATGAGAAAATATTGTTCCCCCACACAGCTATGTAAATTAAGTTTGGCTTCTTTAGTTATAACAGTGAACAACAGAAAACAGTTCATGCACAGAATAAAGAAATGTGTGGGGGATATTGCATTTCTATTCGAAGAGTCTCTTGTGATCAGGAGCAATGTTCCAGATTTTTGTCACAGTTAAGTGAATCCAGTTTAGAGTGTCCCTTCTCTTCTTAAAAGGCTTATTTCAGAATGACAGCAGTATTTTAATGTGAGGCAGATAATGTGCTCATAATACCCGGAGGCCTGATGTGTCTTTGGTGCTGTCTGGCAGTGAGAATAATACCACTGTTAATCAAGTGTATATGAAATATTGATACCAGGAAATGACATGTTTATTATTTATTGGTGCTGACTGAAGGATGTGATACAATACTGCTCAGTAAATTGGGTGCAACTACACGTTTATGTCTGAAATTAACACAAATTCAAAAACTAAACAATATGATGTTGTATATATATATAATAAAAAGATAATATATATATATATATACATATATATATAATTAACATGGATCTCAGAGGAGTCAGTGAACATGTATAATCTCTGCTGGAGGAAATGACATAATATACTGTACGCAGAGGTGCCAGTTGTATTGATTCTGTATGTTCTGCCCTTGGTGTATCTGTTAATGTCATGCAGCCATGCTCCAACATAAGAGGAAGTTCAGACCAAACAGTGCTCTCTATTTCAGCTGAGAGTTACAGGAAACGCGAGGCATGTGATTTTCCAAGGTGTGCATGCCCTTTTTAAACATTCTCAACATCAAGCAGAAAAAAAAGTGTTTTCAGCGTGACATCCATAGCATTTGGACTGATTGATTCTCCGTCACTGGAGCTGCCACTTAGGGTTAAAGGAAGGACAGAGTGGAAAGGTCTTACACATTTTTATGTTTTGCTTATCACTGCCCTTTTCCAGGATACTATCCTGAGATAATCATTTACCTCTCCTCCCATCTCATCTCCCTTCAAACCTCTACAGTTCATAAAAGCCAACTTCTCAGTGATTGCTCTGCCACTATGACTGTGTGGAGTTTGCTCTTCTCAACTATGGCATCCTGTAATGGAGCATGAGGCTCTGTCTGAATGAGAAAGGATTTACTCAACTGAGAAGGTATCTGTCGAGAGTGCAGCTCCAGCGTAGCTGAGTCCCACTGGGCCACTTCATGGGCAATAAGATGGCAGCAGCAGAGGTCCATTACACTCCATATGTCGTCAAGTGATGCCATACCAGGTGAAACCCTATTATATTATACATTATAGAGCTTTATAAGGTTTGTATAACACTTCATGTTGAAGGAGGTTCTCTGTTTACACATTCTGTGTACCCATGTCTAGCAAAATAAATCTCTCAGCAATTTATTGCAGTTTAATGATGTATTATTCTAGGGTTTGATAGTAAGAGTAAGATAAAATGCTAGTGAACCCCAGGTGCACATAACTAGTATACTTTTAATTGTTGTATCCACAATTAGGAGTCATTTTGATTTGATATGAGTGTATCTTTGTCCCTTTCAGTTTCTTGTGTTTTCAGAGAGATTCAGTTTCTGACAGAGAAACGTCATGTTTGCATGTTAATCATGAAGCTGAAGTCAGCAGCTGGGCAACTTAACTTAGAATAAAAAAACCCAAACAGGAGCAAATAGAAGGAGAGAGCCAGCCTTTTCTATGTGTGCATTTATCATATTCACTTGTTTATTCATCCGTGGATGCTGTGAAAATTGAGACTGAAAGAAAACCTCGGTCGACTGTAGCGCACATCCACAATTCATTCAACTGAATGTTTCACAATTACTTTACCGCGGCATTGGTTCCTGCTGTTTATCACACTGAAATGCACCGTGTATAACTAGCTGGCTTCATTGTAAAAAATCCAAAATGTATTTATTGCTTCCTTGTTGGTTGCAATGGCAGACATCTTGGGTGTAAATCTTTTAAAATTAGGAGGATCCACTACACTCTCACTTCTGTGCCTGTCTTTCATGGTATGGACAGTAAACACAGCCATGTGATAAGGTTATAGTAAGCTGATCACAGGCTCTTAGAGATCTTAAAGATCTAAAATCTAACCAGCATATGTTAATTATCAACAGGTTCAGCTCCAAAGGAAGAGGGTGTTGTAAAACTATTCTGTGACTTACTCCCCTGAGCTCAGACCTGTTCAGTAATGTAGCACAAACACAAATCATTCCTAAACACCACCGTTAACGGCTGCGGCTATAGAAACAGTAACATTTTAGGACCATGTGCTCAGTCGCAGCCATTTCCATCCTCTAGCTTGAAATTACACCATCATTTATTGATGCGGTGTTTCCCAAGCTGATATGGAACCCCTCTCAATAATTAATCTGACGCACGGCCCGGCCGCGCGGAGAGAAGCGTGCCGGTGCTGCTGCTGACGCTCACTAAGGACCACAGTGGTCATTTGGCCCCAGTCTGGTTTATTTCCTGCTCTGCATTTATCACTTTTATTGTAGCTGTGATGAGATGCTGTGCATGCTGCAGAAAGCACTTAGTGGCCTCTGCTTGTTTAATACATCCCTCTCCCACTGACAGGCCTGCACTAATCTCATTAGAGATTGTGGCTGATATCACGGCTGGTCCCCGTTCACACATGGACTACTATACGTTGAATGCACATGTCACTGCTAATACAACTGACAGGACTGTCATGACAACATCGCTGATGATAGTCGTCATCATCACCCTGTCAATGGCCGTCTGGAGTGCTTCATCCTGTCTTGCTTCACATTCTTCCCACCTGTGACTCTGAAACCCACACAAAGTAATTCACAGGGAGCGAGTGCGACACAGGCAGACAACACCCACTGAAAAGGCCCTCGCTCGACTATCAGTGGTGTACATTGCTGTGGGTTGCTGTGGTTATACAAAAACCTATTGTTTTAGTTCAGTGGCCACGCAGTGGATCACTGCGTAGAGTGGAGATGATCCTCGAATAGATTGATTGTTCCTTTTCAGTTTGAGGCTTGACAGACTGTGGCGTATCCTCCTCTCTAACACCCACCGCAATTGTCCCAATAGGCTGATTTTGTTGATAACAGGAGCATCTGCCAGTGGATGTCTATCATGCAGACCACAAGCTCCATCTGCCAGGGCAATCAATGCATACACTTATATATCTTAATTATAACTTGTACTCTAGTTTTCAATTTATCTCTTTGAAGGTCAACTGCAAGTTTATTCTCCAAGGCGTTAAAATACTGAATATTTCTATTCTAATCACTCATTTAAGTTGATGGTATAGCTTTACCCACCTTTATTAAGATTTTATTTATTAAGTACAAGCACATGTATACACATTTATCATCATACAGTGCCATGACATTGCATGTGTGTTTATACATTGTGGTAATTCAGGTTGTATGGCTTTAAAATCATGCAATATATGGGGATTAGGTAAATTAGACCATAGGTGTGAGCGTGAGAGTGAAGGGTAGTTTGTCTCTGTGATGGACTGGCGATCTGTCCAGCGTGTACCCCGCCTATCCCCGTATGTCAGCTGAGATTGGCTGAGATTGGATAGAGAATAAAGTGGTAGAAGATGGATGGATATTTTGGGATGCAAATCGACCCAAACTACGTGACTTCTCATGTGAGACCGCTTTAACATTGTTGTACAAAAACCTATAGTTGTTTATGGATTTAGGCAGATTAATCTAATCTCTTTGATTTATACAGACGCATGACAACTGAATTAAGTCGGCTTAATGACTATGTGGTGATTGGTTGTACAGATAGAGAATTTGTTTATGATGCACAGTGATCCGTGTTAAGTCCTTGCATTGAGTGTAAAACAGAAATTAATCTCACTACAAAGCCGGTTGTATAAATTTTGAACTGCATTGTCAATTGTCTCACTAGGAGGTTATTTTATTTCCTGAAGTTTTGGCAGCAAAAGGATTTTTAATCCAAAGGTAGCTCAGATCTAATTATTTCCCCTCCAGCAATAAAACCTGAGGGAAAGAGAACAGTGTGAGAAACAGTTCCCCACACTGGAATCACATGACCACAAACCACATCATAGATCTTCACTTTATTGTCTCAAAAACAATAAAACTGAGCTTTAAGTGGCAACACACTGTATAGAGTTACCTCTGCGCTGCCACCAGAGTATTGCAGCGTGTCTCTGGGTTTAAATCTGCCAAGGATGTTGAAGAACACTTAACTTGAGATCAATAAGGTTTCTGCCTTTGTGTCCCAGTGGAGTCCTGGTCAGCGCTCTCAAAATCAGTGCGTCTCATCATTATGCATCACAACACCACATATACATTACAGCCGTGTGTTGCGCTGCCTTCGCGTGGACGGGAGATCGCATCGCACCGCTTTATTCTGTCACTGCTTAGTCAAGCCAGAGAAGGTTAGCGTGCACTTCATTATCACCATCACAGAGTGGTTCTGAGTGCAGAGTCAGGGTGAATTGCCAGGAACAATAGGCTTACCTGCACGAAAAGAGTGTAGATCAAAAGCTCTTCATTAGGTTGCACTATTTAAAATCTGGTAGCTCTTAAATCCATTGTGGAAAGTTGTGCTGTAGCTATAAAAAGCTCCACAGCTTACGTGAGAGAGAGATTTGTTTACTGTCACCAGTTCAGACATGTTTTCTTATAATGCATGAGGCATTTGATATCGAAACATAGTGGTGCACACATAAGAAGATGATTGATTGGGGAAGATTTGGGTCTTTTTTTTGTGCAATGCTATAGTTTCCACGTCAGTGCACAGCAGATGGAATGAGTGGGAGGTACAGGCTTTGAAGATGTTGTGAATCTCGAGGATTCACAGGTGTACCACTGACAGGCAAGAAAGTGTGTGTGTGTGTGTGTGTGTGTGTGTGCTTTCTATTTTTGCTGCTTGGCCTCTCAGCATGTCTGTCCTGGCGGGTCAGGGTCGTGATGGTGACATGCAGACACACTGACAGAGGAGATAGAGGGTCAGCATGCTGAGTAGGTCTGGCCAGTGCACCGCTTGACACAAGAGGACAAGACATTTTGTCTGCTTTGGTTAAAACTTTTTATAATTTTCCAGTCTGGTCATTCTCCTGTGACCTTGTGGTAACTGCTGCTCACTGGATATTTTCTCTTTTGTGTTTGTGTTTGTGTGTGAAAAACGCAGCAGATGAGCAGTTTACTGAAATACCAACAATCAGGCCATGTTCACACTCGCTTAAATCAACTTTATTCCCCATTCTGTTGCTCAGTTTGAACATTAGACCTATATGTCTACAATGTCTGAATGCACTGAGTTGCCATGTAACTGATTAGATATAATAAGAAGTTATTAGGTATTGGTTATACCTAATACAATGGTCGGTGACTGTATAACTTTTGTCAGATTGATCGTAAGTGAGTCATTTTTAAGATTCAATTTTACTTCAAGTCACCTTTTGGTTTTGAAGGTTTTATTCAGCGTGCACAGCGTACTGTAGCGTCAGTGAAGTGCTGCCACAAGAAGAGACTGAGAGGAAGAGAAAATATGTTGCTGTCAACAGGATTAAAGGACGACAATCTGGGTTCAGGTACAACAAGTTGACTTGACATTGCTTCAACTTGTCAAGATGATCTTGAATTGAGAGAACTTGCATTTCTGGTTTAGAACAAACTGTGCAAAGAGGGAAAATGTTATGTTTTGTGCAGTTTGACTGTGAGTTTATACTAGGGGTCATAACTAATGACATGACAGGTATTACATCTGCTATTAGGTGAAACTAAAACAGCCTAAATCAGTGAGATTCTTGCACTAGTATCTGAGCAGAAGATATCCACTGTATTTGCAAATGGTTCATACACAGACTCATTCTTTACCACAGCTCTGCTTCTCCACGTTCTCGCTCTTTTAAAAAGACAGATCAGTGTCATATGGCCTTGCTTGTCCTCTCTCTGTTTTCCTTTCCTCTTCTCATTTGGTTTTGTCTTTCCCTTTGTTACCTCTTCCGTTCTCATGTATCTCCATTTGATTCTCTCTGACTGTGCAGTTCTGTGTCACTTGTGCATAAACACAAAAGGCAGAGTATAGGTATTTCATTGTGTCCTTTACTGGAGAACAAAAGGACGTGTCCTGTAGGTATAGCTCACACGGTACAGAAAGATTACCCTCAGAATGCACGCAGGCATTCACCAGTGTCTTTGCAGATGCACAGCTAAAGATCCTCTCCAGGCTACATACAGACAAATCATAAATACTGGGAAACACACAATTCTCAATGACAGTTATAAAGTTTCAGTAGTAGACTGTTATGTACTTAAGCTACATGCTAGTTCGTAGTCAGGGTGAGGGAAAGACATTTGTGTCACTGCTGGGAAACGTCAGGATTTATCTTTCCACAATTAATCGACAGATCACATATGACAAGATGTGTTGGACGAACATGGTTGATGAATAGAGTCTTCAGACTTCAATGAACTAATGCTTTGAAATAAAGTTCATGCCTTTTAAGAAGTTGAAACCACACTCAGGTGGAGAATTTGTTGTGCCTCGTTTCCACTGTGAAGCTGCTAAAAACTGAACAAATGAGTTGTCCTTGGGTCACTTAGGCCCCGTTCACACGAGGACGAGTGCCTTTCGTTTAGACGATGACGGCGTTTTTGGGGCTTAAAAACGCAAAAATCTGAAACCACCCTCCAGAGTGGAAAACGTGAATACGCTCCACCGTAGCGTCTCCGTCTACACTGTCAAGATGCCAAACTCTGCTCAGATCTGCTCACGTCGCATGCGCCAGTACAGGGAAATAAACAAACATGTTGGATTATTCCCATGGGACGGACCTTCAAGCTGCTCTGGCAGCTCTAATAAATATACAGTGTAATCTGGAGTAGTAGTTCAACTTCTTCATCTGACCAGACGAAATTCGTTTTCCCCATGGTTGCCATGTTTTGCTTTTCGCGGACAGGAAGGAGGATTCTGCGCATGTGCTCATACATGGCGGTGTTGTGTGAAAGTGTATCACAGCGCCACCTAGCCGCCTGGCAATCATACCCAATCGAATTCCACACACTTTTGCGCCACTTGATGCACGCAGATTTGATCCCGAAAACGCTCAAAGTCAAAACACAATCACGGTCTAAGCACAGTCACTAGGGAATCTGGAAAATAACGCTGGAAAATCTGACGAGGGCAAAGACAATCTGGCACTGAAGGAGGGGAAGACTGAGACTAAATCCTCTGTGTCAATAAGAAACAGGTGCAACACATTAGGGCGGGGCCAGCAATCACACAGGAGGGAAACTTGACAGGAAGTGGATCTGAAATGACACAAGACTTGAGTACCAAAATAAAACAGGAACCAATGAATGAATAGAAAAACAAATAACATAACTTAAAGGACATGACACTTTTCTATCAGAACAGCCGGAGAACCGAGGTCGTCAGTGCAGTTTCAGCTCACGACTCCTCACCGTCTTTAAACGACAAACCTGAGAGTGACTATAACTGTTCTGCTAAATCCCAGTGTCTTGGTTAAAGGTGGGATTTTGCTGACTTTGCAGTAAAACTACAATTACTGGCTCGCGTTGTGTGTTGCGTCCATGGCAGGCTTGTTGTCTCGTACCTTATGTCGCTGTAAAATCTAAATGAAGACTCCGATTGTAATGAGTCTTTGGGGAAAGTTTTGGTTTTATGTCAGGCAGTATTCATGCTGAGACAAACTGCAGGATCCAGAATAGCAGATCTGCTTCCATATGACACACACGTTTCCTTGCTGTGTTTCCAGCTATTTTAGGTTAAATGACATTCTAGTGTATGTCCTGGTTCTTTACTCTAGACGATGCTGAATGAATGCTTTCTCTCCTTCATCAGCTTTCTCTGCACCTTGTCTCAGTTTTTCGACGGCAGACATGTCTCAAAGCTTTCTCAGATGCCATGCCGACTGCCGTGATGAATATTTGATAGTGCGTCTCCCTTGAGGGTAGTGAAATATTAACAGTTTCTGTCGGACATTTCAGAGGCTCCAGAAAGAATGGACATCATAATCAAATGGGGTTTTTTTTTAATGTGTGTGATACAGGTTGAAATTTTAACCTGCTCGGACCAGAGATTATTTCCTGCTGTGTCTTACATTTTATACATTTCCTGATGTATTTTCTTTTTCAGCGCGATGCCAAGGGACAGTACCTGTTTGACCTCATTTGCCATCATCTCAACCTGCTGGAGAAAGACTACTTTGGCATTAGATATGTTGACCCGGACAAGCAGAGGGTACGTTTTAATTTTTAATAATAAACCCATTTACATTTCGTCAGTGTGACCATGAAGTTCCTCTGAGGATTTCCTACTTCCTGGAGCCTCAGTTGACCATTTTTCTCCCACCTCGTTTGGAGAACTGCTTCCATCTGCATGATTTGAACTTTGATCATGTATAAGTTAATAAAGCAGATGCTGAAACACATTTTAATGTAAGATAATGTAGCATTAACCGTCTTGACAAGGATGATTGCACTATTTAAATGACAACTGTAAAAAGCCCAGAAAGGCTGATGTGAGTCACTGTGTGGGGCTTGCAGATCACTTGATAGAGTAAATTACCAATTAAATCTCAGAGGTAGTGACAGATACTTTATTACAGACTTTAAAAAAAATAATGAATCTTTTACCAGCCTCTATAACTGATAGGAATATCAATCATAGCAATGAACACAGTGCCTGGTGAATCCGCAGAGCTTGAACTACACAGTTGTTTGTTGTGCACTTTTGATGTTAATTTATACAAATGCTTGCTGAGCTAAAAAAAAAACAAACAAAGAAAGTGCACACGTTTGCAGCTTCTGTTAGGACAGCAGCCAGTTTAGAGGTATTTTTAAAAAAAACCACAATAAAACAGGTGTTGATAAAAACAAACAAAACAAGTCAACAAACTTTCTGAGAGATGATTGTGCAGTGCCTCGTCATTGTCGGTGTGCCATCCTCGCACTGATTACAGCTTGAGCTGCTTATTATTCTGAGAAGAGACAACGCTTCAGTGATTGTCTTCCACACGTCTCCTCTCTGCATGTGAGTTTGAATAAACAGAAGGCAAAGAAGATGGAAGTGCCTTTGAGATTACACGTCCTCGTTCTCAACTGCTGAGGATTCAGCAACTTCACACTTGGCAGTTTGACAGCAAAAAAAAATCCAACGTCCACATCTTTACTTTCTTTTCTGTCCTTTTCAGCACTGGTTGGAGTTTTCAAAGTCAATTTCCAAACAGATGAAAAGTAAGTGTTTGGTTTAACCTGTGTGTGAAACAAAATGCAAAGATAGCAGAGAAAGACACAAAACGGATGACTGCACATTTGCAAAGTAGTACATTTCTTCCCTTTCCTCCGCAGCCCAGCCTCCATTCACCATGTGTTTGCGTGTCAAGTTTTACCCACCTGACCCAGCTGCCCTGAAAGAGGAAATCACAAGGTAAGAATTGACAGACATGCAGATTGCAAGGACAGAGGGTCAGGCGCAGAGTGGGAATGACAGATTGTTCCTCCATTATGGCCCTATCAGAAATATTGTGTAGCTGTTATTTATTTTGAGGTTACAACAATTGCATTATCTCATGAAGAGCTTCTACATTGCATAATATAATAGTGTCTCAACTTTTGGCTCCAAAAGAATGTTTCATTTCACAGCAGCAGTAGAGCTCCATGCAGTGAGTCCGTCTGCACGGGTATTTGAATCCTAAGCTGCATAAACTACAGTGTCATGATGCTCCTCACGACGATTACATAGTGTGTGGCGTCTTTGACAGCCGAACAAACTGAGCCAGAGAGATATTGAGCGCACACACACACACACACACACATCCCTCAAAATCACATCCCTCGACTAGTTGCCATGCAATGAAACCTCCTATTCACAATAAAGCCCCTTTTATAGAGCAGTAATAGATTAGTAATATTATATACATACATATATATATATATATATACACACACATATGTTATAATAGATTATAATATCATTAATAATAATGGATTAATAGACACAACTTACCAATTAACCAAAATAATCCATAATAAAATGGAAATGGAAGCTGAAATACAGCTTTATTGATTACAAGCATTCATTTTCTTGGGATCAGATCACACTGTGTATCATAATATATATAGCTTATATATAACTACATACATCAGCTGATAGCATCAGGTGATATCTGTGTATATGTATACTGCATAGTACTGCATAGCACTGCTTCTTTTCTTTTTTTCTTTGCTTTACCTGGAGACGAATCACAGGCATGAATAAACAGGAAAATGACACGTTAGTAATCTCTGGATGTTGGAGACCAGAAGAGTTGCTCCCAGAGCACTTCAGTGTGAAGCAGCAATCACATACCTTTTCATGTCGGCATTTTTGTAAAAGTAAAAGTATGTTTACTGCGGCAATTTGTGTCAAAGCGCACAGCGTATGTGCTTGCCTAAACCTCGTGTGCTAACTGAAGGACAGCCAATACACCAATCCTACATAAATAATGAGCCAAATTAGATTGTTTTTGTGTTCCACTCCACAGATATCTCGTCTTCCTGCAGGTTAAGAGGGATCTCTACCATGGTCGCCTCCTCTGCAAGACATCAGATGCTGCTCTGTTGGCTGCCTACATATTACAAGGTATGACAACATGGTCATGTAAGAATATGGACATAAAATACTATACTGTGCCTTCATTGCTGGAGCAGCTACTGCCAAATTTCTTGGCATTTAAAAGGTGCCATATGTAAGATTGTGGGGATTTTCTGCTACTTCTCTCAGGCAGACACACTCTCCGCCTGTTGCGGGTGCATTAAATAAATAAATAAAAATAAAATAAACAGTGGGACTGTGTAACGCCAAGTATGAGTGCAGCTTCTTATTTCAATATCCACATGAGAGTCACAGGGGGGCGCTGTGCCAATCTCAGCTGACAGGCAGAGACAGACATGCCAACTGAATACTCAAAGACAAACGTTGACTGAAAGTTCCCTCCAGGGAGTGTAGTGGTTCAGACATGTTTTCTATAACATATTTATGGAAGTTCTTAAAAGATTCAGCCTCCAAACTGCACAGTGCATAACATACACAGTGTACATGAGCAATTATTTTCAGTGTTGCAACTGTTCATCACAACCTTCACTTTGCCTTGTGTATTGTGCAAATGTTCCATTGCCAAGGCCACACCATGAACAGTATTAACTGTTAGGACCAGGATAACTGCAGACAAATATAAATGTGCCCTGTGTCGAGTTGATAAATACAAAGTAAAAACAAATGGCTGTTGGGTTTTTTTTGGTTTAAATATCAAACATATCTGAGCTCAAAATTCCCCCCCTCCCTTTGTTTTATTGAATAGAATAGAAGTAGCTTTATTTGTATTGAATACAGTGAGATAATGTCGTGCAACCCTGGTCAGTGCATATAAGACCAAAATCATACACTGCATTGTGCATTTTCCCACAATAAATTAAATGAAGGCTTTTATTGTGTGTGACAGTTAAACAAACAACAGTTTGTCTTCAGTTCATTAGAAATCACTGTAGTTAATTAATGGCTCACTTTAATTAGTCATTTTGGATGTATTTAACAGTTCTGGTTTTAGGCATTTTCCCATAAAGCTCTAAAGATGCTACTATTTACCCGTTTCTAACAAAACTGCAACTGGACCCCTTGTTCCTGAGTAATTACAAGCTCTTAAATCCTCTTAGATTTAAGTTCTGCCTTTGACGCGGTTGACCACTGCATCCTCCTGCATCGCCTTGAGTCCTGGGCTTAGCATTCAATCACCATCAAGACAAACAAGAAAACTCACTCATCTATTGGTTAATGCAGGACAATTTCTGTTTTTGCCACGACATGGAATTTAAGGGTTAATCTTTGATTCTAATTTAATCTTTATCTCCTTCGAAGAAGTTAAAAGAGTTGCACAGTCCTGTCCCATTCGACTCAATGAACACATCACTCCAGTCCTCGCTTCCCTTCATTGGCTCCTGATTAGTTCCCATATTGATTGAAAAAATACTCACTTTAAAAACTTTAAGTTGCCATTCTCCTATCTATATCACCAAACTTCCACTGAGAAATCTTGTATTAAAACCTTTTTGTTTTTTTATAAAATCATTTGAGGATAATAAACATTTCCATCTTTGGGGTTTAACAATTTCCATCTAGCTGATGTGATTTTATACATCTGCTTCTGATCTCTCTCTCTCTCTCTTCTGTCTCTAAATGCCCCTCCTTCTTCTTCTCTGAATTGATTTGATTTGAATGTTGAGCACTGTATAATATTGTTAAGCAAAGTGCTCCACAACTGAAGATTGTTATTATTACTTACTTACTTAGTTATAATCAAGAGTGGTCATTTCTCTTTCAGGCCTGACTGAAACAGAAATAAGTGGCTCAAAACAAAAACGTTGTGTCTCATCTTAATCCCACATTGTAGCTGAAATCGGTGACTACGACCCCGGGAAACACCCGGAGGGCTACTGCTCCAAGTTCCAGTTCTTCCCCAAGCATTCAGAGAAGCTGGAGCGGCGGATTGCTGACATCCACAAGACTGAGCTCATGTAAGGTGACACCTGTGTGCATGCCCCAGTGTGTGCAACCTTCACACAACTTACTAACAATTTCCTGTGTGCAAAAAAGGGAATCCCCTCTGATCATTGTAGGTGTTCTCATAACATTTAATACACATGTAGCTGAGAAGTGACCGAGAGTAGCATCACAAAAGTGCACTATGCTTTACCAGAAATGCTAATACTATGGGTTATATCTGTATACACTTATTAATAAGCGTTTTGCTTGACTTATACCTACAGTGTGCACAATGCAGGAATTCCATTTATTGGTGAACTTGCATGTCGCCTTTCAAGCATGTTGGATGACGTATGTCGCCTTCACAAACTCAAAAACTCAATTTAGTTTGTCCATTGTGGGCTATTGTAAGTACACGGTGGTCCAAAAAGGTGGCTCCGTAGAGCTGACCCAGCTCCTGGTATAAATATAAAAGGCTCATTTAGGGTTATGAAAAACAATTCATACAGTCAGGTGAATTTACACTGATCTACTACATCTAATTTTACACCGTTGACCTTTGATAACCAAAACATGAGCACAGATTTTCAGTCAAAATATGCCCCTTTTTCCTCCCAGAGGTCAGAGTCCCGAAACATCCGAGCTCAACTTCCTCCAGAAGGCTCAGATGCTGGAGACGTATGGGGTGGACCCTCATCCATGCAAGGTAAAAAGTTAACTTTTTAAGTTTGCATTGTTTGGTTTACTATTGGATATGATGAGTAATTCTGTACTGTATGTTTTTGGATTAAATATGAGGAGCATTTAACAAATTGTAAATGATGTGTTTTATTTCTGTCTTCAATCTTCAATCTTGAGTATCCCTATATCATTGTCAGAAATGTACAACAAATCTCTCTGTAATTTTACTTCAACTAAATCCATGGTTTTACGCTCCTGTCAGGACGTATCTGGCAACCCAGCTTTTCTGGCGTTCACTCCTTTTGGCTTCACTGTGCTGCAAGGAAACAGGAGGGTCCATTTCCTCAAATGGTGAGTACAGATGAATGGTTACAAGTGGACATGCTCTGGACATGGATGGCAGTCACAAGTGAAAGGTCAAAGCATATGTGATAACGTAACACACGTTATGCTGTCGCTGTGTGCCCATAAAATAAAAAATATGCATTACTCCAACTGAGCAAACAAATATCCTACATAAACAAATGTACCAAGATGTATGGCAGCACATCTGACAGCTGCTTAATATTTAAGACCAATTGTTTATGTTACGCTGCAAGTGATTTAGTATAGATCATCCACACTCTTCCTCAGAATAACAGACTCAGATCATTTTAGTGCCAGATAAAGGAAGAAGCAAATCTTATCATTCGTTCAAACAGCTTGTGTGGCTTAATCCAAATTATTACTGCTGGCTGTGTATATCACTTTTTCTTCATTGTATTTAGGATTTAGATTTTTGTTCTCCTACATTGATCACACACACACACACTCACACGTATTGTGATGAGATAAATAAGAAATAATTGAATTTATTGTAAGATGCCTGTTTATGAGAAAAAGCTCCAACCAAATATGTGGAACTTTGTTCAGCCAGGAGCGGTGCTGTGTGTTAAATGTGATTTGGCTTTATGCATCATGTCATGATGGATGACTGTGTGCAGTCAAATGTTTCATTTATCTAAAGTTTGTGAAATGTAAGGCTGACTTGACCGACTGTGAAGCTCAGATTCACAGACGTTTTGTTTTCTTGTAATTTATAGGTCTTGTATGTTCTTAAATCAATGCTTCTAGACTTTTCTTCACAGAAATGAATGGTCTCTGGGCTTATTAATGGGCCTCCAGCTAAATTAATATTTTAGCACCTTTGTTCATTTTCTGTCTCTGCCTTCTTTTCCCTGCCTTTCCCTCCTCTGCTCTGCCTTCACCTTTTTTTCTTTAATTCTGTTGAACTTTACTTCATGTCATTTTTGTTTCAATGTGTTTACATCTCTTATCACTCTTTCTCTATTTGGCCTCTGTTCTGTCTCTTTGTCTCAGGGATGAGGTTACCAAACTCAAGTTTGAAGCAAAGACATTCCATATATATGCAAATCAGAAGGAGGTATGCAAATTAATTATTGAAACACTGCCCTTTTTGGCCTGTGGATTTCAGCAAGTTAAATGAGTGTGGCCTTGTTTTATGCATGGAGACACTGTCACTGGGGAGCTAAAATAATCTATCCTTAACACAGATGTAACTGGGAAATTGTAACAGGACTGAAATGCAGGACACCAAACACAGCAAGATCAGCTTAAGACGTCCAAAAACAGTCTGTACACAGGCAGTCAATAACTTAGCAAAGGTATCAAAATCTCAAAGGATGAAGACGAGGTCCAAAGAAATAAACAGATTAAACACTACGAAAGAATCAGAGCGTGAATGCTGGTACGCAGACTGACTGGAGACAAGATTAACTGGGAGAAACTCACAGGTGAGCTGTGGCTATATAACGAGGCGAGTAAATTAAACACAGCTGAAACTAATGGAGGGTGAGCATGTAATCAAGGTGGTGGGAAAACACAGGAAGTGAAGTAATGTGAAACAAGAGAGAATGTAAATTACCAAAAAAACAGGAGGAACAACAGGAAATTGTCATTAATAGTAAGAAAAAGGACAAAGTAAAGACACAGTTTAAGTGATGGTCAATATATACTGTATATAAATACATTGAAAATAATCAGCAGCAGTCGCTATGAATGAATTATAAGCTTGAAGAAAATATAAAAATTGTCGTCCATTAGTAGCAGTAAAGTGTTCTTAATGTTATGTAACATGTTGACTGTAGGATAGGAAGATCATCCTGACTTACTTTGCACCTACACCCGAGGCCTGTAAGCATTTGTGGAAGTGTGGAGTCGAGAATCAAGCCTTCTTCAAGTGAGTCAGACCACCTGAGCACATTTACTTTAAAAATGATTTTTAAGTTTGTTTCCGTTGATTAATAGGTTTGTGAAATTTCTCCACATTCTCCCACAGGTTGGAGAAGTCAAGTCAAGTCCGCACAGTGTCCAGTAGTAATCTTTTCTTCAAGGGTAGTCGTTTCAGATACAGGTATTAAATGTGTTTTGTAGTCATAATACATTGGCCAAATCAGGAATATTACTGTTCATATTCATCCACTTGAATCATGTGGGGGGTTTTCCACAATCTTGGTAAAAAAAAAATTATTGCACATGTGTACTTGGTGTTGCACTTCTTGTTTTGCATTACCCTTTACAGGACACTCATACTTGGAAAAGAAAAAATTCAACCCGAGAGTGTTATTGGAGGATATAACAAGACTGTTTTCCTCCGAAATGTTTTATTTTCATGTAGGAAATCAAGGTGTTAGGAACTCTCGTAAGGCTTGGACCCAAATGTTTGAGGCCAGAAACAGGAGAAGGGTTTAAAAGAGCTTCATTGTTTCCTTTAATCAAAAACAAAAGTGGAGCTGGAACAGCTCAGAAAAAGCTAAACGCTAAGCTTGACCTTAAAAAACTGAGAAACAAACAAAAACATAAACTAGACTATTACAACAAAAAGATCTCTTTCTTGATTCAAAACCTGAAGTGGCACGGGCACTGACAATACACGTAAGACACTCTGGCAACAGGAAATGGGAGAAGGGAGTATATATAGGGAGTGGGGGTAAGGAGCACCAGGTGAAAACAATCAGGGAATCAGGCGTAGAGAAAACCCCTTACCAAAATAAAACAGGAAGTGACACTGAACCAAAACTAACTAACACAACTGACGGTGCATGACAGTACTGCACCCCCCCCCCAGGAACAGCTCCTGACGCACCAGGTTGCTGCCAGTTTCGATGTTCGAACCCATGAGTGCTCTTCTGGACTGTACCCTTCCCAGTCCACCAGGAATTGATGACCCCGTCGTCCTCTTTTCCTGACTGCCAGAAGCTTTTTCACTGCGTAAACTGGGCCGCCATAAATCATCCTGGCGGGTGGAGGGGGTCTGGATGGGGGAACCAGAGGACTCTCGGTGACCAGCTTGAGTCTACTGAGGTGGAATGTTGGGTGCAATCGGAGAGATTTGGGCAGACAGAGACGAACAGACACAGGATTAATGACTTTTGACACAGGAAAGGGACCAACAAACCATGGAGCGAGCTTCTTGGATTCAACATGGAGGGGGAGGTCCCTAGTTGATAGCCACACCCTCTGCCCTGGCCTGTACTCCTCAGGAGAATTCAGCAAGCAGATGCCCACACCTGACGGCATCTCCTCACCAAAGCATGTGCAGACGGCACCACCACCTCCTTTTCTGGGAGGAGGTTGATATTCTTTCACGTCCTGGTCCAGGCCTGGCCAACAGAACCTTTGCCGGAAGTTGGTCCGTCTGGCCCCCGGATGACAGGTAAGTAGTGAGATGTGAGCCCAATGAATGACCTGAGACCGCATGGTTTCAGAGACATACAGCCTATTACAGCCACTAGTTGCCGGGTTCACACCAAGTTCACTTTTTACCTGGTTTTCTATGGGCCAAGTCACCGCTCCAACCACACGGTTCAGTGGGAGGATTGGTTCAGGATCCTTGGCCATAAGCTCTGAGTCATGGAGGCGAGAGAGGGCATCAGGCTTCCCATTCTTGGACCCAGGTCTGTAAGAGAGAACAAAGTTAAAGCGGTTGAAAAACAAGGCCCACCGGGCTTGCCGTGAATTGAGTCTTTTAGCTTTACGTATATATTCCAGATTCTTGTGGTCGGTCCAGACCAAAAAAGGAAGCTGAGCATCCTCTAGCCAATGTCTCCACTCTTCCAGAGCCACCTTCACTGCCAGGAGCTCCTTGTTTCCCACGTCGTAATTCCGCTCTGCTGAGGTGAGGTTCCTGAACAGGAAGGCACAGTCTGTTGTCCTGAGCCGCCCTCTGAGATAGGACCACCCCTTCCCCCTCATTAGATGCGTCCACCTCTACCACGAATTGGCATTGCAGGTCCGGGATGATGAGGACCAGTATGAGGAGAATGACGTCTTGAGGCGTTGGAATGCCTTCTCTGCCTGTGGGTTCCACACAAACTGAGAACTAGGTGAGGTCAGTGCATGTAAAGGAGCGGCGACTGAGCTAAAGTTCCTGATGAATTTGCTATAGAAGTTGGCAAATCGCAGAAACTGGTGGACCTTTTTCCGGTTGGTAGGTGTAGGCCAGTCCCTCACTGCACTGACCTTCGTCGGGTCCATTTCCATCTTCCCCGTGGTGATGATGAATCTGAGGAATGTGACTGTGGTGGTGTGGAAGTCACATTTCTCTGCCTTGACGTACAGCTGGTGGGCTAATAATTGCTGGAGGACCTGGCGAACGTGGGTGATGTGGGTCTTAATGTCCCGGGAAAAAATCTAAATGTCATCCAGGTAGACAAAAACAAACCGGTTCAGAAAATCATGCCGCATGTCATTGACCATGGATTGGAAAACGCCTGGAGCATTAGACAAACCAAAAGGCATCACCAAGTACTCATAGTGTCCAATGGGGGTATTGAAGCCAGTTTTCCACTCATCCCCTTCCCTGATCCTAGCTAAATGGTAAGCATTTCTGAGGTCTAGCTTAGTGAATACACGGGCTTCCTGGAGTTGTTCAAAGGCAGATGACATGAGGGGGAGAGGATAACGGTTTTTGATAGTAATCGAATTGAGTGGACTATAGTCTATGCATGGCCGAAGGGACACATTTTTCTTGGCCACGAAGAAAAATCCTGCACCAGCTGTGAGATGAAGTCTTATTCAGTGTGGAAAACATGGACACTGCAAGGGATATTTTTCACAGAATTTTGAGCATTCCCCTCCCCATGATTCTACCTCCCTGGGTTTGCCAATTCAACTTGGGGTTGTGTTTTATTAACCAAGGGTAACCAACTTCAAATGAGTGAAAAGGTGATATGAATGCATGAAAAGACAGGTGGAGGGTAACTCGGCAGGCTATGAACGTTAACAAGTGTTTGTCGAGACTTGGTGAGTGGTTTGCCTACCAGACACGAAGCCCTGTGATGTCCTGACTGTCCACAATAGAAACCTCTCTCCTCCTGGAGGCGATGCCGTCCTAGAGCCGCTGCACTGTCTTGTTCAAGGCTGAAAACTGCTCCTCGAATTCCCGTAGCCTCATTCCTTGAGCTCCAAGGGCAGCCTTCACTGCTCCAGTCTCGGCTGGGTCCATAGTTTGGCCAGAGTGTTCTGTTAGGAACTCTCACAAGGCTTGGACCCAAATGCGCAAGGCCAGAAACAGGAGTAGGGTTTAAAAGAGCTTTATTGCATCCTTTAACCAAAAACAAAAGTGGAGCTGGAACAGCTCAGAAAAAGCTAAACGCTAAGCTAAAACTTAAAAAACTGAGAAACAAACAAAAACATAAGCTAGACTAACACAACAAAAAGATATTTTTCTTGATTAAAAACCTGAAGTGGCACGGAGGCTGACAATACACGTAAGACACTCTGGCAACAGGGAATGGTATATATAGGGAGTGAGGGTAAGGATCACCAGGTGAAAACAATCAGGGAATCAGGCGAGACACAGAACAAGGCAGACAAGGTGCTCACAGGAAGTAGAGAAAACCCCTTACCAAAATAAAACAGGTAGTGACACTGAACTAAAACTAACTAACACAACTGATGGTGCATGACAGTACGCCTCCCCCCGCCTCCAGGGATGGCTCCTGACGGACCAGGTTGCTGCCGGAAATCTATGCGTTTCTAAGATTTCACAGTATTGCACAGTAACGAATGGTAACGCATGGTGATGCAGTTCCGGATGTCTGTGGAAGTTACCAAATATAGTTATTTGCCCGGTAAATGGATAAACCGCAGATGAACTGACTGAACTTTTTCCATTTTCTCAGTGGAAAAGTTGCAAAGGAAGTAATGGAACAAAGTGCCAAAATTAAGAGAGACCCCCCGGAAATCCACAGGTAACATTTTAAACTACATATTTGTTATGAATGATGGGATTTTGTGTATTCTTACTTAGTCATGTTCACATTGTGGTCCATATGCATGAGATTCTGAAATATGCTTGTTCAGGGCTGGTATGGTACCAAGTAGGAGTTGTCCATCCATCACCCATGGCCCTCGTTTGACCAGTGTGCCCAGGACCCGACGTAGAGCTGTACACATCTCCATCATGGAAGGTAAATCTCACACGCTCGCACACACACACAAAGTGGGAGAAGTACTAAAACGTTTGTGTCTGAAAAAAATCTGTGCTATTTTTGATACCTGGGACAAAGGAGAGGGGTGAAACTGGTCTTTTTTAAATCTGAAATAAACTCTGAACATCCATCACCCACGTGAAGCTCCAGAAGTAGTTGGTGAATGAACCATAGCCCTCTTTTTATAAAAGGTCTATGTTGCAATCGTGTATGGAGAAAGTGAATACTGGACTCAAGGAAGACCTGATCAGAATGTGGTGGTTGTAGACAGATGTGCTGCTGCACTGTATGGCCATAGTTAGGTTACTTTTGCGGGATCTTCTCATCCACATGCGTGATGCTAGTTACCTGCTGCTTATGCATGAGTAGTACCCCGGAATGTAGCTTGGAGCATGTTCTGAATAAATACCATCCTGGAGTACACTTACCTTTCATTATTTGACTCAACAGTGGTCAAACACATGACAAAACACACCCAAAATGTTTATCTCTCAATTTTTTGGTCCCTGTAAACAAACTAATTGTGTGATATGTTCATAGGCTGATGCGCTCTTTTGTCCACTTTCTGAAACACGAAAATACTCCGTCAGCCAGTGAACTCCGGCATTATTTTCATGTGAGAAAGCCGTCCTGTCAGTTTATAAAGGGCACTTACTGTGCCTTCTGTCTTACAACAGGCTATTAACCTTCTACTATTGCTGCCACTGTGAGTAAGTTGCGGTTATTCAACCAGCAAGAGTACAATGAAATAAACTGCTAGTAAGTTCACTGTAAAAAGGTCTTTTGCCACACTAACCCCCACTGACATAAAGAGCAGTCTGTTACATTGTTGCAACAGGGAAACAAATCCCTTGTGTTTTGTCCTGTTGCTCTGTCTGTGTTGTTTCCACTGGTAATAATATCTCTGGCTGTAAATAGCTCCTGCCATCAGTGGCCATGCCATGAGTGTCACAGCTGACAGCAGGGGGGGGGTGCGAGGTGGACTGTGCACAAGTAGACCACATTCCTGTGCCTTGTCTTTTACCCCCAGTCCATCTTTCTTTCTGTCTCTCTGCTGACCTGCCTGCCAGCCATGTGGAAGCTTGCTGTTGAGCCGAGCCACTGTAGTTAGAGACAAAGAGGTACAGGGAGGAAAAAGTGGAACATTTCAAAAGGATAACAGAAAAAGAGAGAGCAGTGTGTTGGAACACAGTTACAGATAGACAGGTGTTCTTTGCTCGCCTTGAACCATGGTGAAGTGTCTGATCCGGATCAAGACCAAGGTGAATGTTCACTTGCGCATGATCAACCACTGCTATCGTGATGTGACGGTGCGCGTGTTGTCTCTGGGACCCAGGCTCTTGGGAAAGGCCCTAGGGGTCCTACCTATCTTGCCCGCTCTACCTGGTGGTTCTTCCACTTCTAGCTCTGGTTCTGGAGCTGGAAAGAGCTCCAGAAGCCTTTCCAGGCTCGCTGTCCCACCCAAACTCCAAGGATGCAGCCCACCAGGCAGTAGTGATGGTAAGATAAGATGATCCTTTACTAGTCCCACAATGGGGACATTTAGCAGGACTAGTGGGGATAGGGGATTATCCTGTTATTGTCCTTGGGTCTCATGTTTACTGTAGTGTCAGAGGTGACACCTTTAAGTCTTTTATCTTACACAATTGGACAACTGGATCCATTTCTCTAAATCAGGCGACAAAACCTTTTCATATTTGCTTCCAAAAACACAAAAGGAAACAGAATATACTGTGGCTGTTAATTCTGAGCTTAATGTCTAATTCAATCAATTAGAACAAGTGCCATAGTTAATGTGTTCTAGCAATAATACAAACATCTGACAATTATAATAGTAAAATAGGCATTTCTAAACAAATTGCAGTGGGATTGGTGCCTTTTCCTTGTGTGTGTGTTTACCTGTGTGCAGTCTAATCTGCCCATCTGACTCAGCTGTGTGTGTGACGCACCTGCAGTTAGTGGTTGCAATAACAATGGCACCTCTTAAGATACAGAGCAGGCCCATTAAAAATACACAGAAAGAACCACTGATGCACATAGTTTTGTTTTGATGAAATTGTTAACACGCCTTGACCAGAAGACATTTTAAAATTGAAGAAGAGGTTTTAAAATTGGGGACTTGTGTGTTTTTGCCCAAGAGTGGGAGAAGCTGGGTGGTACTTTTTTGGTAGTGACACTGTATGAAACTAGACACATTTGTGGTCAAAAATCATGTATGTAGAGTGAAATTTAGGAACTAAAGGGCAAGTTGAGAACAAGATAGAATTTTCGACAAGGATTTTCTCCAGTTTCCTCCCACAGTTCACAAACATGCAGAGATAAAATGGTCCCTCTGAATTGAAGAGAACTGTGAATGGGAACGTGAGTGGTTGTTCATCCTTGTGTGTTTGCCCTGCAGTGGAATGGTGACCAGTCCAGGGTGTAACCTGCCTTCTGCCTTATGTCAGCTGTGATCGGCACCAACCCAACGCCTCCCTCATATGGAGAATAAAGTGGTATAATAAAAAATAAAAACACTCCCCAAGGCTCAGTTTTCCAGTGTCAATGCAGTTTTGACAATTCAAATCCAGATCATTAAATACATCCCTAGCCCTTTTTTTCATTTTCGGCTTCCCTGTCTCTCTAGGGGTCGCCTCAGCGGATGATCTGCATATTTGATTTGATTTTTACTAGGAAACTAGGTACATTGGATGAGGCGCCCCGTGGCTGGGGTCAGTTTAGAGTGTCCAATTAACATACATCCCTAGATAATTTCAGCAAAGCTGGTCCTTTACTTTTTGCGGTATGCTGCTCACAGACAGACAAATGCTGCTGAAAACATAACCAACTTGTCAGAAGTCTTACACTGTCAGCCTGCATATTTACAACCTTAATAGTAACAATAGTTTCCTTTCAGTTCCACTTTACAATTTATCTGTTATCTGTGTTAACTCAGTTAGATTAGACCCAACAGCATGGACGACATTATTACGCCATATGTTTGACATTGTGTTAACTGCATTTGCAAAGTTTAACATGGGACAGTGGACTGTGTGGGCTGCTCCACTGACTATGCAAATGATGGTGAACTGACTTACTGACATGAAGCCAATGCAAAAACCAACGAAGGAGGAAATGAAAGAGAGAGTCAATCAGGAGATAATACCTGTCAATTACAATTGTCTAATTTCTGACCTTTCTGTGGTTTGTTTTCAGGTCTGGAGTCTCTTCGAGACAGTGCCCACTCTACGCCTGTACGCTCCGTCTCCCATGGCGACTTCATGCCTTCCCGGGGCCAGATGATGGACGGCAGCGAGGCAAGTACATCAGCCGTCATCTCCGATGAAGCCTACAGCCCCTCAGACAGTGTGCTGCCTACACCTGTGGCTGAACGCGGCATGGAAATGCCTTTGGACCGCCACCACAATGGGTCGACTTGCAGCGTTGATGAGGAGCAGGATTCCGGGGCGGGGACATCAAAGGAAGGGAAGGCAGCAGAGTTCAGGCTTGGCAGGAGAGCGCTGCGCATGGTTAGGAGCAGACAGTCACCACAGAGCGATGCAGAGGAGCTGAACAAATTCATCCTGAGTGTGTTACGTCTGTTCCTGGTTACCATCGGACTGTTGTTCGCCCTGCTGCTGCTCCTCATCATGCTGACAGAATCAGACTTGGACATAGCCTTTCTGAGGGACATCCGCAAGACACCGGAATTCCAGCAGTTCCACTTTGAATACTTCTGCCCCCTGCGGCGCTGGTTCGCCTGTAAGTTACGATGGATGGGAGGTTTTCTTATCAGTAAGTGAGGTGAGCTGAATGGTGCACAGACTGAACAACACAGCATAACCCTCCACAGATGGAGATGAGACATGTTCAACGGACAGACAGGTCAGGAGAGAGGGCAAGAGGAGGGAAAAGAAAAAAAATATGGTTCCTAATGTGGACTAAGCGTCTCAAAGGAAGGAGCTCCTGCCACAGAGCCACGGACTGACTCCTGACAAGTTTTGACCATTTCAGCAAGGGAAGAAATCATATTTTCTTTGCAAAGTATTTTGATTATTATTTGTGCACAAAAATCACTGCTACGGGGTCAAACATGTCTGACAGACTACACTCATCCAACCACCAAAAACAGTTGCCTTTACTTTTTGACTAATTTATGCTGTTACATCATTGTTACACAGATTGTCTTGCTGTCTTGGGGTGTGTTTTTTTTTTGTTGACCAGCGATTGTAAGATGAAATTAGCAGTCTCACTAACAACAACATTTATCATTGTTGGGGTCTGTTGTGAGACGAATAACTGCTGTTTGGAGTCAGAACAGTACCTGGGCTGGTGTGTGTCTGTGTGTACTGTTGTTGTGATAGCCAGTTTTGGTTCAGCATCATTTTTGGCGGCTCCTCGTAACTTCAAAGGGCTGTTTGAGTGTTGAGTCGTGGTTCGTAGGGCTAAAAGTGAGTTTAACGTTAGGGTGGTGGCTGTGATGGTGTAAGTTAGGGCAAGGGTTGGAGAATGCATTTTGCCATTGAGTGTCCTCACAGCTGGGGAAAGACAAGAATGTGTGTGTGTGTGTGTGTGTGTGTGTGTGAACGGGTGGGTTTAAAGAAAATCTGAGCAGCAGTTTCTGAATGTAAATCAATGTAAGAACAATATTTACAAATCTTATATTTTGTTGCACTGCCAATGTGTGTAGAGCCATTAGCACACTTTAAAGGTCCAATATGCAATATTTGAGCTAGTATTTTCACAACAGGGGCTCCAGTGACAACACACCGAGAAGGAGTGTGACACGCCTCTCTGCTGAAGACATCGGAACTATACTATATGGACGCAGACTATTGCATAATGTACCTTTAAAGCAACTAGACCTTTCTGAATTCTTCAGGTGTGTTAAACAACCACATATGAAGGTGTTAAAGTAAGTTGTAGTAGCTATTTAATCTGGGAGTGATGTTAATGCTGCCTTGTTACAAGCCTTGAATCATTCTTTGTAATAAAAGTGACTTAGTTTATTGTTAGTCGTGCGCCATCACCATCTTGGCCAGAACACCAAAACCTTTCATTGACCGCTGATTATAACTCAATCTTTTGTTAGTATGACAGTAGTGGAGGTGGTAGGGTCACTGGTTTCATTAAATAACAGCCAAATAATGCTAATACAGTAACTACTATCAGCTGATGGGACTATGTTAGAGCTGTAGTGATAGTGATGTGTTGGTTTGCTCTATGACTCTGTAGAAAGGAGCTTATTTGTGTGCAAAACTGTTAATATGAAGTCCTTTACATGATGGAAATGTTGGTCTTTGTAGAACGTAGAGCAAATATTAGTTATATTTTAGTTATAAGACAGCTAATGTGGTCCGGCGTATTATTTTCTTTTCTAAAATTAAGACCCATGTTCCACTTTGTGTTTAGCGCTGCTGTTTATATTTCTACATACGTCTAAGTACAGACGTATGTAGATCATTTTGTACACATGGAGATTTCCTCACGGCAACTTTCAGTGGACTTGAAAAGTCATTTTTATAGTGGATACATGGTTATCAGACCCACACCTGCTTCTGAGAGACCCTAAGATAATTCATGTTTACGTCCAACTTCAGCCGACCAAAGAAACCGCTGTTGTCCGTCAGTTAGCATCAGATGGAAAACTCTGGTAGTCCTGCTGTCCTTCTCCTGTGTTGTTGTGTTACTTCACATGTAAATCTGCAGCCCAGAGTGAACAACAGCATACTTAACACCACAGACAAACCTAAACAATATGTACTGCAGGTATATGCTGTGTGCAAGTGATAATTCTGACCGTTGACGACTTTAATCACAAAATGATTGAGGAAAAGGTAAAGCAATATGGGCAGTTCTTCAAATTACCACAGGTTTTTTTTTTGTTCTTTTTTTCTCTTTGGTGCAGTGTTAGACAGAGAAACAGAAATATCAGATATATTTATATTCTGTAGTTTCTGTACTTGGTGGTTTTGGATGTGGAGGTAAATTGAACCAGTAGATATTTTTGCTTTGTACCGGATTGATTTTCTCATTTTATGTTCATGTGTGTCAAGAAAATGCAGCATAATTTGAGCAATAAATATTATAAACAATGTAATGGACACTATTAACAATGAACAGCTAACCAATCAATGTTCATCTGTCTACTCAACATGGAAAATGTCTTTTGAAATCACTCAGAGGGTAAAACAGACAGTAGATGCATGTGAGAACAGAATGGTGCCCAGTGCTCTCCGTCAGCCAGCAGCACACAACACTCTGTGGTACAGATATTACTTCAGAGTATCTATTGTTCATGAAAGGGGAGGTTTATATGCAAGTCCTGTTTAGTTGTTGCCTCCTTCGAAACTGCTTTCTTTTCACTCACCCCACGGAAATGCATCAGACGAAAAGATTTCGTATAAAGTGACAGCGGAAGCTTTTACATTTGACTCAGAAAAAAGGTGTGGCCTCCGTGACGTTGGAGCAGTTTCTATTTCTAGCCAATTCAAAAACAGCATAGGTAGCATACTGAACTACTCGACTCGCTCTCTTTGTGCAATGCAGTTGTGTTGGTTTTTTTTTTTGTGCAGCTCAAATCTGTTTCAGATCACCTAAGCCACACCACGATAGAGCAGGAAGACAGCTCCATCTTACATTTATATGATTAATGTTGACTGGAGTTAAGTCTCAGATTTTGTCTTACTGTAAGATTGTTTCCTGTACCATAGCCCCACACATGGAATTGTCTCTGTAAGCATGTGCTCTGCATTTATTACCTCCAACAAGGCTGCTTATTTCCAACCACTAACTGAATACTGCTGTACACTATTTATGAATAAATATAATCTATTCTTGACAACCAGCAGTAACTGCGGCTACAAGTTCAATGTTGATGTCACTGAAGATACTGTCAATGCCAGTTTTTTCCAGTGTCCTTGCTCCTGAATTCACACACACACACACACACACACACAGTGTTACAATGCTGCCCTCTTATGGAACAACTAATATTATGGATAGTAAAAATGACACCCAAATGTTTCTAGAATAAACAATTGATATTTATTGTATTTGTTTCAAAAGGTAACATAAAAAACAATAATGAAATTTACAAATAATGACAAATGTACATAAACGACAATGTAGAGTGAACACATTTTAAGAATTGACTAGATACAGACATTTGGGGTATTAAGTTATCTAACTGGACCATAACTGAGCATAACGGCTACTGATCTTTCCTCTCCATCATAAGGGACGTATCTGCATCCTCATGACAGCTTGTTGAGGCAGAGGGTAAAATGAGGGCAGAGGGAAACAAAAAAGTGTGAAAAACAAATCTGCAGAGGACTGGCTTCACAACACAACATCATGCTGGAGTCCAGAATATCAGACAGAACTCTGATCATTAACAGTCACCAGGAAACGTGACCGTGTCTGGACGGTTAGCAAAGACTTAACTACAGTGCTGTCTTCTATCAAAGTCCAATGATGCGTTTAACTGCATCTTAAACAAGAACAGGCTAATAAGCAGCCCAATGATCGCACAGATGAGTGTTTCATTGTAAATAGATGAGAACTATATTGTTATTGTTATATATTGTTATATGTCATGTGTTATTGTCAGAGTAGTATGTTACTAGTATGAGATTGTCTGACCATTTTACACCACCTAGTAGATTTGAATATGGAGACGGATGGAGACAATGCTGTATAAAAGCTCAACAGGGGAAGAAACAAACAATACTGTCACAAACCAGCAGTGAGACTTTGTATTTCCTCTCTTCCTCTACCTCTCTAAAGGCAACCTGAGGTGATAGTCTGTCCTGTTTTGGACCTAGTCAGAGAGGACATGCAGCCGCCCGGATGCATTCCCCCCCAATAAGGCATTCCTTGTGGGGTGAAAAGCAGTGATGGACAGAACTGTGGTAAGGTTCTCACAATCCATGAAAGAGTGCAAAGGCTGGCCACTTTCGTGGAACACCTCCACTCTCCGGGGCCTCGACATGCTTCCCACTACAAAGCAGTCTTCCTGTTTGGGGTCCCACACTGCTGACAGTTTACTCGGCCAGCGGCCTGTTTTCATGTCATGTCTGAAATAAGGACAAAAGATCGTCAACAAAGTCAGGCTACATAGTTCTCATAGCACAGAGGAGGAAAAAGAACACAATCCAAGACAAAGTTAGTGAATCAACTAAAAGGATGTACCTGATGCTCTTCAACAAGGGAGATTCTGTTGTCAGTGCAGATGTGTCATATATTCTGTAGAAAGGGGCATTTAGACAGTGAGTTGGGATTTAACTAACTGAAGCAAATACAACACATTTTTTAAAGTGTATATCAAGCCGCACCTGATGCAATTGTCCATGCAGGAAGTGAGAATTCTGTTCCCCGTGTGTGGGGAGAAATACGCGCTGGATATGCTTAAAGAGTGGCCGTGCAGCTGGGAGACCGCCTTGCTGTTCGTTTTCTTCAGGCATCTGCTGTCATAGATACTTACTACCCTTAAAACAAGATTACAAAACAATAAGATCATCACCTGACAGATTTAAGTGGAAAATATTTGAATTAGACAATAATTAACCATACCTGCTTTCTGCCACAGCAAAGTACTGTTTCTGCACAGGGTGGACGCTGACACAGCGCACAACCTTCGGGTCCAGTGAGTGGACAGACTCATGGGAGTTTCTGCAGAGAAATAAATCACCAATATTGAATCATTATTATAGTTTTACTTTGAGTTAGTGAATACGGTCATACTGTAACTAGAGCTGCAAAGTTCCAGAAATTTGCAAAAGTGACACTTTTCCATGGAAATGAACTCAAAATAAACTGGACATTTTCAAAAGTGAAGGTTGGGAACTTAAATATCGTTGGTGAATAATATAGTGTACCATAATGTTCCACCATCACGTGCCATAGATGTATTTTAACAGGCATGTCCAAAATCCAGCCCTGGCCTGCAGATTCGGTTTTGCGTCTTATTTATGACCAGGGACAGAGTAGGACAAAAAAAAATAAATAATCGACCCCAGTCACATGTCATCCCCTTTAGCTCAGCTGGTGAGGAGCAACCCAGTCTTGACAGACAGATATATGCATTGCATACATTGATAATTATGACAATGACAATGAAATTATTATAACAATGCATTGGGAATCTTCACATTATCAAATCTGGCTCTCCTTCAAAAAATGCTTGGACACACCTGTATTATAAGAACTGGATAGAGTACTAACTGGATCCAAAAAAGCAATTGTCCCATAGACCACAAAAGTAAGAGACACCTGTAAAACCTTTCACAGGACACCTCGAGACATGGACATAGTCATTTATGTAGGTTTATATTCTTGATTTTAAATACAGAGTTTCATTTTATAAAACCTTCCTTGCGGCCATAAAAAGCACAGAGAAATTGTATTTTCTGAATGACTTGTTCACAAAGCCGAGAGGCATGATGGGAATAGTGCTACTGCGCAAAGTCTATGGGCTGTATAACCCAGAAATGATCCCAGAAGTCAGAAAAGGTTTTCAGCATATGTGCTGGGTGAGCAGCTTCATCGTAATGAATGGTGCCAGAGGGGAGGTGATCAATCCAGGTCTTATAATTCAGTCACATGCACAGATTTTAGAAACCTAGAAAAATGTATACCACGGTATACGACGGTATTTTTTTATGCATGAGTGACTGATCCAGCAAGAAAGAGGCACAGCTAACTATCTAACGATCAATCCATATAGTTAGCTAGACATGGATAGTTAATATACATACAAATGAATCGGTGTCAAGTTATTTAATTGTATAATTTTGCATGCATGTCTGTTTATGACAAAACAAAATGTTTATTTTATTAGGACAGTTGCTATAAATTATCCAAAATGTAGACAAATTCTCTTTAACACAATGAAACAAGATCAAAAAACATTTATATTCAGCAACATCACCAATAATACGTTACCCTGGGGTGCGCCGGTCAACGATGGCAACTTCTCCGTACCAGTTACCAACAACTAGTGTCGAACAGTCATGTGACATGAAGTCAAATGTTTTCAGGCCGTCTTCAGTGTCATACACCTGAACAAAAAAACAGACAGAAAACAAACTTTTTATGAACTTTTGTGATGAATTGATTTTTATCAGTTTACAATATCCGGTGTGGAACATTAAGGAGGGTTTATTTGGCGTAAATAAATATTATTACCTAAAAGTAAGTGTGTAAAATTGTTACAAAATACAATTTAGTTTTTGTAACCCTTTTATATAACCTGTAGTCAGGGACCTTGCTTTATGGAGGCTGCCTTCTTGCACTGTCGTTTCTGCAGCAGCTCAAACACACAAACCAGTGAGAGCAGATGGTCCACATTTTGAAACAGAAGCTTGTGGTGCAAACTAAGATAAAAAGCATATTTTCTGGAATGTTACAGCCTCCAGTTACCGGACAGACTTTTTTTTAGTAATGCAATCTGTAGCTGCACCATTACACGTAACAAATCTTTACACACTGGACCTTTAAACGTTTGCAGTACAAACTTGGTAACATGAATTCAACGAACAAAAAGTCTCACGTCATCAAAGACAGCCTTCTGTAGATCCATGCAGCGCAGAGAGCCGTCATAGCTGAGACTCAGTAGATGGCTGGCATGAGCCTTGGAGAACAGCAAAGAGCCCACTGGACGAGTGTGAGGCTCAAAGAGCAGCACTCCATCATCACCCCAGTCACTGCCCTGAAGAAGCACACCATTCAAAAGATGTAGAGTTCATATGATGACCCAAAATGGTTGTAAATTTAAATTTCAAAACAGGAATTGTACACTGTATGTGACTCGTTTGTTGTTTACTGAGGGATTAGGTGTGTGTATGTCGAGGCCTGTTACTATGAGCATATTTAGTGTTCACTTCCTGCCCTCTAGTGGTCTAACACCCATTTTCAGCATCTCTGGATCAAAGCAGATCTAAAAACCTACCAACTTCCAGAGGCCAACTTTGCCCCACTTGTCTCCTGCTGCCATCAACAGGCTGCTGGTGCAGGGGTGGAAAGCAGCAGAGAAGATACGATCCTTCACCACTTTGGCCACTCTGTCCTCAGTCAGCGTCATGTTCCTCAGGACTGAGGTATACCTGCAGACAACCAGTCAATTCACATCTGTCAACATCTATATTAGCATCATTTGAGAAAAAATAGCAGTAATTAGTCATTTGTTCATTAGTGATACACTTAAAAGTCAGAACTTTTAAACTTACTTCTTCAGATCAAGCTGTACCTTGCTTTCCTCACTTGGGCCCTGTGAAAAAAGTTAGGCTAAAATTGGTGAATTTATTCACAAGTAGCAACAATGACCTATTCAACAAAATACCTATGTAAGGCCTTGTTTAAAGGATTCATATTTTCAAGTAATTTCATATTTAGCTATCTGGCATTGTCATGAGGAACATTTCGAATCAATGGAAAAAACAAAAATAATGTTCATCGATAACTTTCTACAGCTATGGAAAACATCATGACAGCAAGTTAAAGCATATTTAGAACATACAGTAAGTCACTGTACTCGCCCAAAAAGGTACCTACCTCAGAGAAAAGCTCAAAAAGTTGTGAAGGCAGTGTGCTGCCCTCCTCCATGTTGACTGGATGCATGGGCAGAGGGCCAGAAGACTTCTTGAGAGACACAGACTTTAAAGCAAATCAGAACAGAAGTGAACAAACAAAAAACAGGCAATGTAACAGAGACAGCAATGGAGCAGTGTTTTACAAACTGTATATTATATGGGGCTGTACCTGTTCATTGACAGGCGTGTCCCTGGGTTCAGGAGGAAGAGTCAAAAGATCGGCTTCTATATTTTGGAGACGAAGGGATTTACGAACTGGCAGCACTTCTTTTGCAGCAGGCTGTGACCTGTTTCAACAGAAACCAAGCATTACAGCAGACATTTAGGAGTTACTGTCATACTGAACAGAGAGCTCCATAATATCTGTACCTCATGAGACCCCTCTGTGATGCCTTTGGGCGTGTCAGCTCTTTGACATCTTCAGAGGCCTTTAGAGAAAGATATAGACCGTTCACAGTTATCACATCTGTTCAATAACAGTCAGAGAAGAGAGTCATAGGATAGGCGTATAAAACAAATTAATGGCTGGGCAAAATACACTAACGTGATACCAAGACACATTTACCTTCAATAATGTTATTGCATCTCTGGTAATTCATAACCTTTTACCTTTTACCTTACCTGGAACAAATTGATGGAGGACAGGAATGCTTGGTTTCTTCTGATGTTCTCTTGTCGCTCCAGTTCATACTCTGAAAGCTCTTTGAGCTCACTCTGTTACACAAACAGAAAGCATTGACATTTTAAACATTTGTCACACAACAGATGGGGAATAGTGATCACTTGATTTGGTCATAAAAGTCAAAATAGAAATGGAAAAGCAGAACAAAAAATGTTTTGTGCATTTCTGAGGAGCATCTCGCCTTTTTCCTCTTAGGTTTTTCAGCTGTGCTGATGTTTTCAGGAGAGTATTGCAGACGCTTGGGTGTCAGCGCTTGTCGAGATGTTCGTCGCACAACATCCTCCAGATTCACTGGGGTCCTCTCCTGCAAGATGCAACACCATGGTAAACCATTTAATACTGTATTTAGACAAAAAATGACCATGATGGTGTTAAACTTAAGCACGGGTTTCGCTGATGACAAGGTTACTCACATCTTCTATTCTTTTCTTCATAAACCAAAGGATTTATTGAATAAAATCTGCTTTAGTATATTGTACTGTTCACTTATAATGCCTTACATGCCAAAGGTTGGAGAACTTATAAAACAAAATTGGATTGTGTAATTTAACTTCAGAAAAGAGAAATCAGAGTTATACGTTGTTAAATATCTGGAATCCAATGAGTTTTCCATAGGATCTTTCTTGTTAAAATTCCTAGACATGGTATATTCAAAAACACGAGAGATCATTTATCCTGTGGTGAATATCGAAAGAGAAGGGAACTAGCAAAGTGAGAACAAATTCTAAATACATTTGTTCTGCTTTATCTTTGTAGTGTAACCGGATGTAACCGAAATAAAGATGTTCATTCATTAATTTACTGAAGCTGTGAATATCAGAAACGTTCAATTAGTTACAGAACAGCGTTTAGATGTTGAAACAACTCGCCGTATAACAAACCAATGCGTTTATTCAAAATGTAATGAGTTGCTAACACAGAGAACGTTAATGTAATTCAGCTGCTACCAAAATGACAAATACAAGGCGGGTTAATACAGAGAAAACATTAACTCACCATTTTCTGTACCGTCGTCACAGCAGCTTTGCGTTTCACTCGTCTTGTCAACATTTTAGTTTCGTAACAAAGAACTTTCTTCCGTTCAGCCGACGCACAAAAACAAACTCTCCACTCACACACACACAGCGGTAGCTGAAAGTCTTGGATAACGTTCGCGCCACATGCTGAAAACGCTGTTTTGTAACAAGTCTCATGTCTCCATGTTGTGAAACGGAATCCTATCACCTCATTGGTCAAAAAGGTACGTCATTGACGTAAGGGGCGGGGAGTATGATGTCAATAGCCAATGAACGTCTTCGGAAATGATTGACGTCGCCACGTCGCCACCCCCGTTTGCAGTGGAGTCACCCTGTCGCCATCTTTCGGCAGGTTTGGGGATAAGCAGGATTGTGGCAAAAGTTTTCAGATAGTTATTAGATGCACTGAAAAACATTTAACGACTCGAAAGTAGGGTTTTTTAGATAAAAGTGATTGTGTTGACTGATAAACAAAAGTTTGGCAGTTACTGTGACACAAGATTAGATGTTTTGTATGTAGCAAGTGTACAAAGACAAGAAATGTTTGCACAACAAAGTGCTCACAAACTTTTTCTACTAAGAAACCTTTTCTACTAACTGCTTCCATCTTATAAACCCCTAAACCAGTTTTATTACTGCCCTTGACAAAAAAGACACGGTTATTATTGTTGCATTTAAGGCTTCTTATATTATGAATGAATATTCATGTTCACATTTACCGACTCTTTCAATTGACTTTATCTCGTGTCCACGCCTGTCTCCAAACATTTGTACAGATGTACCACATTCTAGACAAACAGGACACACCTGTTTGTAGTTAATCATGCTGGTTTCTATGTATTATATCAGTATTAAGTATCAAAGACTACATTTCCCAATTGTTCCAATGATTTATTTACTACTGCCTATTTTTCATATAGCGTTCATTTCAATTTCCAAATTGTATTACTAAACAAGACTTGTTTGTGACAGTGCCATCTAGTAGAAAAAGCATGTTTTTGGCAAATATAACCGAAAACAGCGCTATCTGGTGGAGAGTAGTAAAAATGATAAATGAAAAAAAATGCCCTGATTGACAGCGAGATATAATAAATTGCATGTATTAAGCTTTAATGAAAGTGAGATCAAAAATTGCAGTTTGAAAGGGTTTCAATGGCACATTTTTTTGTACTTGGCAAGAGTGTAACACACTTGTGTATTTTAGCCTTACTGTAGGAGCTGAGCTGGAAATAATAAGATCCAATAAAAAATACACAATTGTGCCAAAACACATGCCATATGCATGAACACAGCCAAAATGATCAAAAAGACAAGAATGGAAAGCACATAAAATGCACACAACGGTAAATTCTGGCACTTAAATGTACTGGGAAGGTACATTTTACAAAGGTAAGTACAAACTTGCCTTTGAGTAAAAGAAAAAACTACCCCCGAAGCTCCAATTAGATGTATTGTGCATACTTATAAACCATTTCCTTTAAAAGCCATTTCACCTGCAAATACAGAAGAACAAAGGTCATGGTCTAATAGAGTGTAAGACAAACATTTGGCAGCTTTCAGACCCTTCTCCCCCTGAGAAAGAATAGATTTATTAACAAGAGGTAATCAGGAAAGAATACACTTTTATACAAAACTGGAAATATTACTCAAGCTGTTGAAACAGACTGAAATATAATTCTCATACCACCTAGGTATTGCTCACTGCAAACATCTGATGTGCCTGTTAGAGGGTAAAAGATTCATGTGCAAGGGTGGGGTTTAAATACAGTACACATACTGTTCTAGATATAGATTTGATTTGAACACGTGAAAGTGGTGCATGCCTGCCACTTAAGCTTATGTGTTCTATACAAAGCCTGTAAAAAATACGTATACAAATATTCCAATAATAAGCACAATATTACTACTGTATAGTTCCTGCTAACAAATGGGGATAGACAGGATACAGAATGTGTTACACTTATAAGTTGTTTTCAACATTTGTCTCAAAGTGTCGCACACAGAAAAGTTATTACAGAGTTGAACGATCATAAGAATAACACATTTTGAGGGATATGTTTTGTTTTAACACATTGCACATTAGGAAATGCATCAGACTGCCTGTACATCGTAATGTACACAGCAGATATTTCTGCTTCATTGGCAAATTGTAGAACAAAATAGTTTACATATTTTTTGTGGTATATAATCAATTTAATGATTAAGGCAAAAAAAAACATAATGCACTGGCCAAAGAGGATTAAACCATAAAAACTATGCTCTCACTGTCGAAGTGTAAAAGCTGGGAATTTAACTTCCTGAAGTGGCTCAATATTGGTTACATCTGCTACATACACTGCCCGGTGCTTATACTGTATATACATCACGTTGCCCACCAGGGGAATAAAGTAATAATAAGCAAAGCATTAAAAACCCGTCTCTCCAAACTGAAAAAACATGTCCCATCTCAGTCAGAATCAGCAGGTCTGACTCTGTGTTCAGTAGCTACAGAAAACAAGATGTATACAGATCTTTATGATTTTCAAGAAACACCAAAGAAGTAACTCATAATTTCATCTACTTTTGTGCCATTCATCTTTAAATTCACGTCGGAGGAGTCTGCCGTCGATCCCTAGCTGAATTACAGTACAAGTTGACATGAACACTCATGCAGCTATAGGATTAGCAGACATGCTATTCATAGTAAAGTCTACACTTGTGGAAGAAGCAGTGGCTTCTGCACCTATAGAGCAAGGGCCTTTAAATAAAGTTTAAATACGTTTGCAGTGATGTGAAGTTCTCAATTGATTTTGACATGGGAGCAGAAATGTGGGAGTTGATCATCATGTGTCAAATGTGACGACCATGTCTCAACATACAGCGTATTCCCAGTGTGATATACTATATCATATCTTAATACTCTCTCATCTCTTTGTTTTTGTTGTTTTTTTTTCCCTGTGGTTGAAAAGAACTCACGATAAATAACATATAAATACTCTTTGACTAGATAAATAAAACCTCTGTGGGCTTCTACTCAGTCTCTACTAACAGTTATACACAATGGGTTCATTAGGGAGCACATACTAGAGGAGAACGACCTACTGTGTCTAATAGAAAGAATAGTATATGTACATTATGATATAGTGTTCCTGTACAGTCCATATAAGCACTGAGCCAAATCCTCTTCATGATGACGATTTGGGCTCGATTCTCAGAGACGCGTCATACAGGCTCTCCTCATCCAGCGCTGCACTACTGTCCAACAAGTACTTTGCAGCCTACAGCAACAAACAAACACAATCGTAACAGCATTTGTTATCATATAGAATGGACATTTTGTGTAAAAATAGAACAGTTATTCCATGGCTAATAACCATACATATGCAATACCAATATCACTGTTATTGATTACGACGTCTTAAAGTGTAAGTGCACACAGTGTGACAAAAAAACTTCATCTCACCTTTGGTTGATAATCAATCTTGTAAGCTGTTTGCTGAAACTGTCTTATCTCTCTGATAATGTGAGATATCTGCGGATCAATCAACAGAAAATGATGTCAATGATTCAATTTTGCAGTCGTGAGTTCTTTTTCTAAACGAGATCCAGTGTCAGTAAACTAATTAAAACAGCGAAAGCACTTAGGTCCCGTTCAGAGCTGGCATCAACATCTGTCCTCAGTGATCTCATCACACGTGGACAACACCTGGCATTAAAATGCGTCTCCTGTGACCACAGAACATGGGATCTGGCTTCCCTGTCACAGGAGACAGGAGGAGGTGAGGAGAATCAAAGTCCATTAACCGTTTACTAAAAGGGAATCATGTGACAATCATTGTTCATGTTCTTGCAGTGGCTGCAAGTAAATTCAAATATGGGCTCAGGTTAGAGTAAAATACTGTGAAACTACCAGAGGATCGGAGGACGTCGGCTGAGGTGGTGGTCACATGCATCCTGAAACCACCTCCAAATATGACTTCTGTGATTGGATTTGAGGACATTCAGGACACACTGGAAGCATTCCGACCTGTACTGTAGGTATGTGATGTGGACATAATCAAATCACTCAGGAAGGATGTTAATACCCGGTCTGAACGGGGTCTTAGGGAGCACAAAGCTCCACCAAAGCCCCACAGGGTCAAAACACTCAATAACATGCGACCCTGAGAAAATGCCAATCAAAATTTGTCTGACACTTTTGAGTTATTCAGCACACAGTGAGACAAAAGGAAGCAAAACCACAAAGGTTCTGAACATGAGATGCATGTACACATGTGTTTTACCATTCTCATCTTGGAGAAGTTGACCAGATTGTCTTCAGTGTAGTTGGGCGTTCCCTCCTCAATGAAGGCCAGGTCAGTCAGGTACATTCCCAGGTAAGGGACACACGGAGGGTCACAGCTGATGACATCAGACAGGTACGCGGTAAATGTACAGGCGCACACACACACACACACACAAAACAGCAATGCTCAATACACAATATGTAAGAGATGGACGATGAGTAGATGGAGGAAGAGACGAGCTTTGAGATACGTACTTCTTCAGAGCTTCTCTCAGGTTTTTGAAGCGTCCCTCTGAGGACACCAGCTTCTGCAACTTGTCGATCACAGTCTTTGTCTAGAAAAATGGATCAAAGCAGAACTGCAACAAATGCAACTGGAATCCTTTGCGAACCAGACTTCTGTGAACTGAAACAAACTATATCAGATGTTCACGTGCAAAATGATGAGATTCATGTTTTGAAAAAGACAAAAGACACAGCAGTATTTTGGTGTTTAGCCTAGTTTTTGGATGTAAGGGGAGGAACCAAGGTAAATATGGAGCCAGAGGCAGGTAACTTCGTTTAGCTGGAGCGTAGCTGAGCATTACGACTGGAATCTAACGAAATGACTGATACCTGTTTGGAGACTTTGAGCCAGGTCTTCTTGAGGCGAAAGATGGAGCTGCGGTTCAGAGAGGACGTGATCTCCAGCACGGCGTTGTAGTTGTGGAGGCAGCGGCAGATGTCAGCCACTGCCACCCATTTCTCGATGACTGCCGCACGCAGGTTGACATCATCCCAGTGCAGGATCTCTGTGGCGATCCTGTTACTGATCTGACAAAAACAAAAAATAACAGAGAAATTCGGTATTGTGATACTACATCTATCTATCTATCTATCTATCTATCTATCTATCTATCTATCTATCTCTCTGTCTACATACATCGTTGAAGTGCTTGGTTGTTTTCATGATGTACGGAGTTCTCTCGTTCTTGTCGTTCTTCATCCAGCCTTGACCAAAGAACTCCCTGTAGAAGGGGAAGAAAAAAAAGGTGTTTCAAATAATCAACAATAACAAACACTCATCATGTGCACTTCCCTCCTCAACCTCCCACTCAGTATACTCTCAATATATGTTTTTCATGGACTAAGCCCTTTGTTTGTGTGTACTCACTCGTAAGGAATGACCTTGAAGACCAGATGGTCCAGAAGAGTGAGTTGCTCAGCAATCTCCAGGGCAGAGTGGCTCTCAAATGGTTCAGTCTTACAGTCTTCCCTGGCCTGACACACACACACAAAATGAAGTGCTACCACATCTAAAGCATCAATCTTTTCTACAGAACACACAGAAGGTTTTTTTTATTTATTTTTTCAAATAGTGAAAACACTTTTGTCATTTTCTTTCCCTCACCATCTGAATGATCTCTTCCAGGGTGACCTGGTTGTCTCCGGGGTCCTCCTGAGTAAGAGTTCTGCATTAAAAAAAAAAAGTGCCATTATTTTTACAGCTATACCCAAAATTGTCATGACCTCAAACAACACTTGAATTAAACCTGAGGAAAAAGGACAAACATGACAGAGTTCACTCTGTATTACAGTAATTTGCCATTTTTTAATCTGCTTGAGTGACACACTGATGGATGCGGCTACGTGTATTTATAATATTGAGGTCACAAAACCACATGCTGGCAGGTTGGTGAGATTATTTTTCTGTGTTACACAAATGTGCAGTTTTCTTTCCCCAGAGAAAGAACATACACTTCACTGATATTGTGAGAGTGCTGCTCAGAGGAACTGGAGAATAGTTTTCCTAAAAGCTCTATATTTAAGCCAGGACCTGGAAGAAATGTCTACTAGCTGCTGACAAACACATGTGTCATGCTGACTAACTGTATGTACAGTAACTGTATGACAAAGCCAACCTGATGATGTTGGCAGCTGCCTTTCTTTCCTGCGTCAGGAGCTCTGGGTCATGCATCACTTCCTCCAGGAAGCCGATTACCCGCATCTTCAGCTCTGTGTTCAGCTCAAAATCCTGAGGACCAACACAACAACAACAACAACAACAACAACAGTGTCATGACAGAAGTGTCGTGTGTTGTAAAAGATGTAAAGGTGAACTGTACCTGTGAGTGTTTGGAGACCCAGTGACGCAGCACGTTCAGGACTCTGTTTGTCGCAGCTCTTCTGATAACGAACTCTTTGTCGCCATTCCTCTGGTCAGTGGGGAAACCTAGGAGCAAGTTTAACAAAAAACACAAACGTAGTGCCTCGTTATTAGATGATGTTTGACAGTAATGTACAGAAAAAGAACTTTAAAATATACAGCATATGAACATGTAGATTATTATGCTGTCTTTTACTCTTTTACTTTTACAGCTTTGACCAAAAGTTACATTAGTGGATCTATTTATGTCTTTTTTCAAAAAGTGATGCTAAATATTTGAGATTAGAGCTACGACAAACGATTATTTTCAGGATCGATTAATCTGTCGATTATTTTCTCGATTAATAGATCAATCGTTTGGTCCATAAAATATCAGACGACCTTAAAAAATGATGATCGGTGTTCGTCAAACTTGGAAATGATGATGTTCTCAAACGTCTGGTTTTGTCCACAAACCAAAATGATGAACTTTTGATGAATTATTTGTTATCCAGGGCAAAAAAAGGAAGAAAATGCTCACATTTAAGAAGCGTAAACAGTCAGAAATCTTGTTTTAATGATGAAAAAAAGCTTTGAACCGATTAATCCATTATCAAAATAGTTGTCGATTTATTTAGTAATGGATTAATAATCAGCTCTATTTGAGATAGCAGGGTGTTTCCTGCTTATCTGACCAGTGTGTTTTTCATTTGTCACACGTTTTAATTACAGAAAATCTACATAACAGGACAATAGCACGCAGGAAAATGATTGACAGTCCTCAGCAAGCCTTTGTAATAACTAATGTGACGTACCTGCGCTGGCAAGGGACATGCGGCGGTACTTCTCCTTTGTTGGTGTGCCTTCATTAGCCCCAGCTGTAGCAATAGCGAAGGCCGAGGCAGCAGAGAGGGCACTGCGGTTATTGTCCAGCTCCCGGCAGGATGACACCACCATGCCATTGTTGAAGGAAAACAGGGAAAACTCTACATTGAGTAAAGCAAATAGTAGAGATGTACATGTTGTCATTTACTGTTCATTTCTATCCGAAACATTACATTATCAGTGATTTGATTCTTAATAGCTGTGCATGAACTATGTGAGCATCATCAAACTAAGTTGTTGACCACTAGAGGGGAACAAAGAGCTGAAACAGACGCAGCACAGTGTGTCATGTCGCTTGTGGCAGTGACGGAGTACAGTGTACACTCCACTGTGTGTCTGCCTCACTGCCTCCCTCCTTCTCTCCCTCCCTCCCTCCCTTCCTCCTCGCCTTCCTCCGTTCAACCGGGGGCGGCATAGAAGAACACGCACATCGTTGCTAAGGTACAAGGTTTCCTTCCACCTACTCACACAAGGCATTGGCTTCCCTTGTATCCAGCGCCGTGGGAAGAGATCACACTTGGGATAAATTGTGCCTGACTACCTACAGGGTGGATGCTCCCTTTCTCTGCAGTATGGGAAGGGCCATGAGGCTGTGGGTGGTTTTTATCAAGACCTTATTTGGCTATAATTACACTCGTTATCTGAAAAGTTTGCTAAAAGTATGCTGTGGCTTCTGTGTATTATATTACATGAGTTGAACACTTTGCATTGTTGGTCTTTTTTCGATCTGTGGCTTGACTGTCAAACACATAACAGCGTTTTATTTGAGACTCCTGCTAATACAGAATTGTTCTGAATAATAATTGTAAATAAATAGAGATGAAATACACTTATTTGGTTTCATGTCAGGATTAGTGTTAATCTTTGCACAAAGATTGGAAACAAGGGAGACGGTGGATAACCAACCTGCTAACAAAATCACACGTCAACATCTCTTAAGTCCACAAATTAACAGTGACATCCTGGGATTTCCCTGGTTGCCTGGCAACCTTGTGACGAAACAACTTGTATAATACCCAACCGTGCATAAAAAAATTATGTTATATATAATGTTTGAACTCTTAAACACATGTTTTTTTTAAAAAGTTTGATGTTGTCTTATTTAGGCTTCGATTCAAACAGCTTGTTTCACGTCACTTGTACTGCACAGACAAAAGGACGACGTCAATCTTCTCCTGTAACTCTTAATTTCTTTTCAAAACTGTGTTAATTGGTTTTAAAACTTCTACACCACAAGGCGACAAGGTGTTCTCAACAATTCACAACACAATGGCGGCGAGACGGAGTCATACTGTACCCGAGTTCTTAGACTTGACATTCTTAGGTGTTGACGGAGACTTAGGAGGAGACATTTCTGCTTCGGTCTCGTCGGTGTGACCCGGGTCTTCATCACATTCCTCTCTCACTGACAAATCTGCACATAAAAGAAGTGATTGGTGTCAAAAAGTAAATGTAAACATTTAAAAGATCTGTGGAAAAAAACATTACAAAGTCTGAGAGAAGAAAGTGTTTTAAAATCTTTACGGCTGGTTATCTTGGTCAGTTGAATCTTTGAACACTGTCGTCGTTAAATAAAAACAGATACTAAAATTCTTCTTATATGATAAAAGATTATGATTCCGCAAAAGTATCGTCTGTTGGCTGCTCATTTGCCGTTTAATCGCAAATATCGCTGTGTAAAAAGCCAACTATAACCCTACATTCAACCACAATACACATCAGCCGCACTTAACTGTAATGGGCATGAATGGATATGACTTATATAAGTGAGCGCAGAGCATGAGAACCCAATTAAAACTTGCCAAAATTCCTTGGACTCGCATTCTGACCTTGCTTGTTGAGGACACACTCCTCAGTTTTGCCTTCAGCTTTGGGCTCGCCCTCATCGGGGATTTTGCTGGCCATGGTGCTCGACACGTACAGTTTGTTGATGTCAAGGGTGGTCTTACTGAAGGGGGACATGGTAGTGTGCATGCTTGTGTAGCCATTTGGAGAACAGCTGAGTGCAGCCAGGTCCAGGGCTTTGCCCCCTGTGATGATGGGGATGTTGAGTGAAAGCTTGCGATGGCGGTTGGGCGAGGATGTCTTGGTTATGGTGAGTGGAGGAGGAGAAGAGAACTTGCGGCTGGCACGCGGTGACGTGGGTGGCTCACCGTAGAGGAATTTGTTGTTCTGGCTGCTGGCAAAGAAAAGCTCCAAAGAACTGCAGATATATATATAAGGGATTGAAAGAGGGGAGAAATGAGAAGGAGGTGTTGAGAAAGACAGAAGTTTAGAAGTTTCACTACTAAAAAACAACACTTTAAAAAATGTTGTAGTCTGGATGGGAGACAGTGGGAAGTGTGTGTGTGTGTGTGTGTGTGTGTTGCTTGGTGAAGCAGAGAGGGAACACATTAACCACAGGGCTCTTCGGGAGATCTTGCCTCTTTTATTTAAGCTACATTGTTTAAGACAGCATCCTCCTTGCACTGAGAGCCACCCCCTCTGAAGGCCTATAAATAGCATGTCAAGTGACAGTGTGGGAGGCACGGGTGCTGCCAACAGCAACCAGCCCAGGGGAGGCCCACAGAGACATGGGGAGAGAGACACAAAGCGAACAGGGGAGCCAGAGAGAGACAGAGAGGGGAAGTGGTAGAAAGAGGCAGAGGTGCAATGTAAAAAGAAGAAGGAAAAAAATACACGGGAGAAACGGACAGAGAGGGAGGGGGCGGGCGAGAGAGGAGCAACATATTGGATATGGATTCCACCACAGTGAAGGCTGCTGGCTGGGAGTGGGCGAATGGGAAGCCTCCATGGTGTTAGCTGCTGCAGCCATGTTGTGTCTCCTCACTTGAATTTGTTAAACAGTAAAAGAAATGAGATGAAAGGTGCAAAGACAGGGTCGGGGAGGAAGAGGTGTGTGGGAGAGAAGGGAGAGATGGTAGGCAGGTAGAGGAGAGGCGAGGAGAGGAGAGGAGAGGCAAGGAGAGGAGGGTCTGGGTGCAAAACACCACCATCAATATTTAATACAGTAAAGCCACTGCAGATGATGGGAGAAAGGGAGAGAGGGGGGAGAGAGGGAGGGAGAAAGGAGACAAGGAGAGAAGTAGAGGGTGGGGTCCTGCAGCAGAGTGAGGGGTTGCCATGGTGACAGCGCAGCGGAAAGAGGGATGGTCAGACTTGTGGAAAGAAAAATACAAGCGAGAGAATGGAAAAGGGTAAAGAGAGTAACGAGAAAGAGGAGGAGGGGTTAGGGAGAGGTGGGTGGATGCAGGACCCAATTAACTGTGATGGTGGACTGAAGATGTGTCGGCGTGACCTCTCACTGCCTCCTCCTCTGGTCCCTTCTCACCTGGACCAGAAATTATAGCATGATAGGCTGCTTATAGACAGTCCACGTGAGTGCAAAGACAAATTCAAACACAGAGGAAGTCCCACCTTTTCACTGCACCATTACAGCACTAGCTGCAGCAACTTCAGAAGGTGTGGGGAAATCGAATCACAGAGAGACGCTTGCTTTAATGGAATGAAATGTTTTCGTTGAGCGACGGCATCCCTTCACAGAGAATGTCCAGGGATGGACACTATTGTAAAGACACCATAGTAACTTCATTGTTAACACTGTTTCTGAGGTGAAGTACGTCCAGGTTGGTTATTATTTTGCATCTTTCCCTTCAGGCTCTCTTTAATTTGATCCTTTAGAAAAGAGTTCAATTATTTTGAGAACTGTACCAAGTTTTAAAAAAAGCAAGGATGACGATAGACATCAATGCAACGAGCATTTGTGTCACAACAGAAATATTAGTACAGAAACTCACACACGTGACGTGAACGCAGACACTCACCGTGCAGGGATGGCACTGATTGGCTTCTTGTAGATGGTGATAAGCTTGTCGAGCACTACGTCGGCGCTGGTGAAGACACGGTAAGAATGGAGGAAGGTGTTCAGGAAGTCGATGGAAAGGAAGCGCAGGTCGGTCAGCCGCTCCAACAAGCGCTCCACACTGGCGTAGCGGATCTGCAGCACCTTACAGGAGTTCATCATCTTGCTGAAGCGAATGTCAACATCGTCACAGTACAGGCTTGTGTCCGACCTGGGTTAAAAGGCAGGACGTGTTATGGTGTGTTACTATGTACAGTATTTATTGTAAGGATTTGTTATGTTGTTTGTGTCAGAAAGTGAAGAACACACATAAGACTTTTTAGTGTATAGTGTAAGTGTAAGTTTGGCTGCATGTATTATGTATATGCATGTATATGTTAATATGTATATACAGTGTGTAATTCAGCTGTTGATGTTTCTGTGCATGTATAATGTAATGTACTTTGCTGCACAGTGTCGGGCACACACTTAATCATCTGTGGCACGGTGACTTTACTGTTTTCCTCGAAGGCGTTCATCATCAAACCATTGCAGCGGATGTTGTCGATGCACTGTAATAATGCAAGCAGACAGACAGAGAGAGGGCTCTCTGAGTATAACAGCACAGCAGGGTGAGCCAGTTCAAACCCCATCCCTAACAGCTGCTGTAACGGCCGCCCTGTTGTCAGCCTTTAAATGATTTTACCGCACACATCAAGGTGAAGTTGCTAACACTGTACATGACTCACTTTTAAACTAAATGACAACAGGTCAACACAGAGTAGTCACTTTTGTGTAAGTTTCAACTGAACCTGACTATTGTCTCATGATATGGAGGGAGCTTATCTTCTACTTTTATGTATTAACTCTCCCTCACGTAATGGCACAGACACATCAGGACTTGCTATACATGCTATATTCAGTCTACCGGGATTAAAAAGAAGAAGTTTGAAGAGGCAAACCTGGCTAATGTCACTGGTCCATGCTGACTTCTCCTGTCGGGATGAAGCCACCAGGATGACGGTGTAAGGCTGCACGTCTTTGGGCTCTACGATCACTTTAAAGTCCAGATGCTCTGCATCCTGGCCACTCCGCTCCCCTTTGGCTGGAGAGCACAAATCAAATAAAATAAGATAATGGATGGATTTTGGCTAATGGAAAATACTCACGTCCCTGTCTGTATGTATTTCAAAGTATAAATATTCTTAATAAACATTCAAAATTGTATTGTGGTGTGAGTCTGTATCAAACAAAATAAATATACTGTTGTGAAATACTGTTTTACTTATTGCTTACTCTTTGCTACCATGAAAGTTACTATGGGAATTAAGAAAAAGGCATAAATGATGTAGCTAATTATAATATTTGACTATTTCTTTATGACTATGTGATAAAATGTAGCCACAAAACAATTTGTCTATTTTAAATATTTTGTTGTGCTGTGAGAAAAACATTTGTATATACAGTATACATTCATCAATAAAGAAACATTCACCCATTTTACTTATCACTGATTGACAGGACAGCCAGTTAGGGATGAATTAATACAACATGTTTCTGCATTATGGAAAATACTATAAGGTTTAGGACTGTAAGGTTGGTGTGGGTTTGTATTATCCGAGGTGATGCAAAAGCATCTGACGTTTATTAAAAGAAGCTTATACTACTTAATATTTCACTGCGTTTTCTGCAGTACATGTAGTATATACTGAGAAAAACATGGACATCCTGCACTGCACATTGTAACTTACACTCATCATCTGTGCCCTCTGGCTCCTCCATCAGTGTGCAGTCTATGAGAGAGACCACTCCATTCTGTGACACAGTTAAAAGGTCGTTGCCAATCAATAGACATCGGTGGTGTTTGTAGAACTTCCAGAACGTTTTCTTTTTCACTGGATTACAGATTACAGTGCTGTACCTTAGTGATGTGAAGTTTTCCTCCGGAGCCTCGGGTACAGATGATGAGATGTTTGGAGAAGAGGAAACACTGTCGCTCTCCTTCCTTCTTCAGAGACAGAGAGCCCAGTCGGCCTCTCGTAATCTTCCCTTTCTCACTCATTGGTACCTGGATCAGAGAACCTGTGGAGTCATGGATTCATACAAACACGTGAGGGGGAAAAAAAGACTTTGAGGTTTAAGTGACTAACCTTCGAATGGCTTTTATAATGTGAGAAAATGAGAAAAACCTCCTAAAACCCTGTTTTTGGAAGCAGCTTTGCAGTTTATTGGTTGTGTAAGGATCTTCTTATGTTTCCTTGTGTTCACCTTGATTCACACGTGTCAGCATTGTCAACAACCTGACAATGAACTCCAACTTACCTTGCCTGACGAAAGTCTGGCTGGTGTCCAGCAAAACTTCACAGCCCTCCACAATCATCCGCTCAATGGCCAAGTTCTTCCTGATGTTCTCCGTCTCACTCACCTCATCGTGCATGATTCTGAAAGAATGACAAATACTCACTGACTTAAGCGCTTCACTGTTATTAAAGTGTGTTTTCTAATACAGCATCAACAACAGCTTTTTAATTTGCTGCATGACCACGTTACCTGATCTGAAAGGACCAAAACACCAGAACAACAAGGTGTCATGTGCCTGCTTTTAATACACATTGAAATAGTAGTCATTTACTTTAATGTACTTTAAGGATCGGGAAATAATATTTGCTTGTTATCTATAGTACCATTTCCTTTTTTTAGAAAGGTTATGCTTAGAAAGACCCAATAAAATTGAAAACAATGCAAAATGAATGGACTCCCAATACAACATTCAGTTGAAATATACAGCAAAAAAAATTTCTGACTGACAGACAATAATTGTACCTGGAAAGTTCCTCGAGTTTTGACTTAGCATAGTCCAAACTATTCCTCTCCACGTGCTCGTGGGGCGTGTGAGCCAACAACTCGTGCAGCGTCAGGATGTAACGAGGGATCTGAGAGGGACACGGAAGGAGTGGTCATTAGGACACGGTCATGTTTATGTTCAAAGGCTTTTTTTAAGAAACACTGCTGATGGTCATGGTTTGGTAGGTAATTGTATATGAGACCTGTCTAGGGTATGCATTTTTCACTATTACAAATGTTACCTGTTATCTTTTATGTCTGTTTTTTTTTAATCTAAGTGTAGGTGTGAAACCTATTTATTTCAACACATACAATCTAAGGTAGCATCTCTGCATCACTAATGAAGTCATCAAAGTAAGTTCATGCTGCATCAGGTTCAAGAAAAGGCTCCGGATTGCTGCATAATACTGTGATGTAAATCTGCTATTTACCTCCGGGCCAAGCACATTCAGGTCACTACTTGGGAAGCGTTAATGTAAGACTCGACACTGTCATCTTACTTGAAACATGGGATAGGTGAGGAAAGTCTCCAGCGTCCTCTCCTCACAGTCAGGTTTGGCCTCGTACTGCTTCAGCAGCTTGTCAAAGTCACGATTCTGCTTGCAGTGGGCCAGGATCTGCAGGCTGTACTGGTGGTTCCTCACAAACTCCTGGTAGATGTTCAGCATAGGCAGCAGGATGTCGAACAGGTCCGCTGTGGAGTGACAGGAGCCCCCGTGAATACCTTCAGTGCATTTAGTCTAATTCAGTGGACTTGGGAGTGAAAACAGCTGTTAATGTTTCTAGTATGAAATGTGTGCATGTAAAGGACATTGTCAACTTCATCGTGCATGGATTGTGGCACAACTGAAAACATAAATAGGAATGAAATGTTTTGCATGTGTCATTGGACTGACACAGAAAGAAAGCATAACATAGCTGATGATGGCTGTCACACCTGTGCCTCTTACCCAGAACTAATGTCGGCCAGCTGGATATCCTGGCCTTCAGACCCTGGTAGAAGATTTGGTGCAGGAACATGATGGTCTCACTGACAAAAGAAGAACAGAGGAGGTTCTAAACTATTGTTTACAACTCTTTACAGCTCACAACCACAAACAAACTCTCATTGCCACCCACCTGTTAAGGAAAATGCTGCTGACATCATCGTGGGTAATGGGCGGCTTCTTGGAGCTGGCGGCCATGCGGAGCGGCCGCAGGAAGTTGTTGACCAGGATGTGGAGTTGCTGGACGTATTCCGCCTCAGCCTCCAGCATGCTGAACACCACTTGGTTCCTCTTCCTCATGCTCTCGGCATGTGGGGACCGAATGTAGTCCTGGATGATGGTCTTCCACTTCCTGCGGCAAATCCAACCGCGCAGGAAGCTCTGGACCTGTGGTGGAAAGGTTTTAACGCCTGCCTTTGTGTTTTTGATTCAACATTCCTGACAAATACTGGTCGTAAAAATTGTCTCTGTACCGCTGAGCTTTCAAACTTAACAAGGCATCGAGAAAAACACCAATATTCAGTTCATTCAGATCAGATCTATACGTCAAATTCTGTTTCTGATATGGATTCCAGCATCACAGGGTTACCAGCTGATAAAGAATGAACCGCGTTTGTACCGATTAATACAAATTCTGCCACCTGGGGGCAACATTTTAGACATTAGTCAAGTTTCTTCCAAAAACAAGTCGCATATTCACTCTTGTTTTGGTTTAGCCAGTATATGCCCTTGTAGCGGGTCCTCTTCCAAATGGAAAGTCAAGGTTAAAATCTGTTATTAATGAATTAAAATTGGCATGACTTAGAAGCCAGGATGTGACAGACCAAAGAAGAAGATGCAGTCTTTAAAAACCTCTGTTCCCCACTTGTATTTATTTTGTTTTTCTTAACGAGACAACAAATATTTTAGCTGAGCTTTCTCCTTTAAAACTGCACAGACAGATCTCACCTTCTTGATCTTCTTGATCTCTGTGTCATCGTCACTGGGTGGCACTTCTGGATTTGACTGGATTTTCTCGTTGTCCTTGAGCAGTCCAGCAATCTGAAATTCAACACAAACCTGTGATGAATTCACTCTGTGTGTTAAGACCAGTCCCTTATATCATCATGCAACTAAAAGCCTGATCACGGTCACATTGTACGTTTCTCACTGCCCTCTGTGTCTCTGTGTGTTTTTTTTTATTATTATTCCTGTTTTATTCAGGGTTTTTGTTCTTATCAAAAATAAAATGTACGAAAGTGGAACAGTGGCAACAAAATGTGAACCCTCTCTAATTTACGCTGATCACAATGACACAGTGTGCTCGGACGGTGAATAGGAACACACTCAAGTAAAAACACCTTTCAATAAAGGCTAGAATTTGAAAAAAAAACACACAGAGAAAACCCATTACGACTTCACGTTTTAACACAAAAAAAAGTCTTCATTAACAACAGCAGCTGATTCATGCATATTGAAAACTAGAGTTTTCCATTAGCACATCAAAGAGAGATGCATTTGATCCAGTTTGGAGTGAATAATAAGGACATAAAACACAGAGCACTATTGCAGCATTTGTGGACATCACAGGAGCGCTTACATGAACTCGCAGCACTGTGGTTAGAAACCAATGTTAGGACCTTTGTCCTGTGCCCCCATGTCTATGTTTAGATTACATTCACTCTCTCTTTTCTCTGACTAAACACACACATATACACGGATCCTACTAGCATGAAATTACAAGCAAGTTACCTCGGCTTTTAGACGCTCTATCTCGATTTCCCCATCCTCTATCTGTTGTCGAAGTTGCTTGGCAACCGTTTTCTCTGTTTCCACGATTTGGAGTAGATGGAGGTACTTCTGCATGAGGGTCTCATGCTCCGTAGCCAGGTTCCTGTAACTATACAGACACACAGGCGACGCAAGGGCCTCATTAACGCATGTTTCGTGGGCTCTCCATAGTCTTATCAAAGCAGATGCGGACCTCTGATCAGCATATGTTTGAACCGACGTCCACACAGAGCACAGACACTTACGTACACGACCCATCCCTCAAATACTTGGGAGTTTGGCAAACCGAGTGAAACTGCTGCTTCTGCATGGGGAATCATTCTCGACATTACCCTGTTCAACATTTTATTTCTTTACATCATTTTCTGAACATTTATTATAAAGACATAGTGTAAGTAAGGTGGTAGGGCCAAATAAGATTTGCTTTTCCTATGTTTTAGTTGAGATTTGTTTATTTTTCGTCTTGTCTTAATTTGCATTGTCCATAATTGATTTATCCATTATTGAAACAGTCATCTAACAGTTCCTTGTCTTGCACGGATTTGAAATCAAATGTGTTTGCTACTCAATGCCTATTGTTATTGTCCATAATCTCTGAAGACATGTGATGGTCATTTCATGACTTAATATAATACATTTCTTAAATAAAGTCAGGTAAAAATAGTGATATTTTAATTACTAATTGCATGAACAGACACAGAAATAAAAGTGCATATGCAGGGTAGAGGTCACGTGTGAGAGGTACCTGGCCTGTGTGATAGCAGCAACCCACTCATCACAGTCCTTGACGTCCTCGGTGCGCAGCTCCAAAGCCTTCTGGTTGTCATGATTAAACGTGACAGTGAAATAATACTGAAACAAAAAAAAAAATAGCATAGAAAAAGAGTCAAATAATTGTTGTTGTTTTTTTAATATACTAAAATGACTGACAGTGAATATCTCAAAGTTGCACTGTGCAGCATTTCTCTGAAAGTGAGATTTTGTTGACACTGAAGTCATGCATGCTTAGTGCAGAAGTGTGAATGAGTGGGAGACAACAAAGTTCCTGAAGGGAAAAAAACAGTCAGGACAGATTTATCATTAAGCTAATCTGACGTCTGCAGAAACCGCTCACTGACGCCATGTTTTCTTTTGTTTTCCTTTAACCCAGTGATTTCATGACACAAACACACCTGGGACTCCACCCCCTTTTTTTCCCTCACTCTCCAGTTGTCTCCAGCGACCCCACAGTTGTGGCAATTACGGCAAATGCGTGTGGAGTTGTTTTCTAATAGGCTTATCAGGTGGTGGTGGTCATTGCAATAATAGTACAGACAGACTATTTGTGGTAGAAACAGATGAAATTACATAACACTGATGCATGGTAAATAGACCCCCACAAATCCAATATATTGGATTTTTTATCCCTCCCAAATGCCAAGAGCAAATCATTTGTGAAGGGGAGTAATGTTCTATATTTCCTGATGAGCAGCAGAACGGGCCTTTGTCAATAATGTGCTTCTCATCTCCCGCTTCCTGCAAGCTGGTGTGTCAAGCCTTTTAGGCAGCTATATTTAGCTCTATGCCACTACATTTTTTTTTGCCACAGAAACGTTCTCTGTCGGTAAGTGAGGCAACGTACGCCATACACTAAATCCCCTGTTTTAAGCACAGGAGTAAAAAAAACTGCTGAATTTGTATTGGAACAGAGAAAAGGTGAAAAGCCTGAACACATTTCTAATGACGGCTGATAAGAAAGCAACTTTCTACGGGTCTCAAAAACCTCTGGCCAAATTTGGATTCATTATTTTTGTGAAAACAATTTGTTTACCTAGTGAGATACGGGAGTGTATCGACACTGAGGGGACATGAGGTTTGCAGACTCTCCGGTTTGTCATGGTTTGTTTTATCTGTGGGGTTCTGGAGACCCTGGATCCGTTTTTGCTAACGCAGTTTTATCAACGGAACGAACTTGACGACAATTTCAACTTCATTTATGAGAGAAAACACGACTTTAAACTACTGCTGAGGTTCAGAAAATCTGATGGACAGACTCCAGCCGCAATACTGGAGTTTTCTATCCTCAGTATCTGTGCTTGATGCTGACAGTGCATCTTTCACATCTGATGGAGTTTTATAACTATCTGTACATATATATATGAATATATAGGATTCACAATGGACGTGAGTGATTTAAGCCTCGTTTCTGAACACACATCATTTTTTGACCTGGAGGCCACATGAGCTTGGTCGTGTGGTCAGGTGAAGAAAAGTCCAACTACGTGGGGAAAAACACCTGTTCAGTCTTGGGGAGGGGGAGTCTTGTGACGATGTTGGACAACATTTCAAAATAAAGCCGTTTTGTTACGCAACGACATACTGTATGACTCAAAATGAATCTGTAAATATATCAAAAACAAACAATAAAATCGATCAAAGGGCCGCGAGGTGGAGACCACTGCTTCAAACCTATACCCACGGTTAAACACCCCATAATGTCTGTCAAATCAAAAGTGAAGTGACCATATATTGACACCGTTGTAAATGCTGTACTCGTACAGCATAGTGCCGAGGCATGTTGTAGCACATTTTGTTGGCCCCTTCAAAATCACTTTTTCAGATGCAAATAGGGGTTGCCATAGTAACTGGGGGCTTAAACGTAGCTCGCCTTCTAAATGAGGAATAAGAACCTTTAAAAAAGTAGAACACTCCAAAGAATACAATGAGAACGGAGAGACAGACACATGGGGAGAACAATCTTTTGGCTTCTTCTTCTTTTGGAGGAGTGAGAGCTATAAAAAGCACCGTAGCCCTGAAAGGTGGCAGTAAGCTTAGTATCTATTGGCAGCATTGTCCCTCTCGCTGTCACACACTGATAAGATCCAGTGCTCATCTGACCGTTCCCCCTTTAGCCCTGTATCACAAACATATAAATACAGTATTAGTGGTGCACACACCACTGAGATGCAACACTAAAAAAAATAAAAAATCTACTGTTGTCTGTACACGCAACAGATGCTAATGTCAGCAATGTCCAGTCACATCGACCTCTGCTGCAGTCTGCTCATCCACTCAGGTGTCATCCTTTGGTTTTTCCCCTGAGTGGGTGAAAAGTGAAAAGGAAATCTGTACGTCCGCAGACACCTGGAGCATTGATTGCTCTCTCTGTCCTCAGCTTACCTCTATGGACCCACACTGCCGTGTATGCAGGAGGACATGCTGGCATGACAACGAGTGGCACACGGAGCGACCGCCAGACATCCAAATGGTATATGGACATATGCAAATTTAATGCACCAAAAAACCCCCCACACACACACACACACACACACACAAATACAAGTGAAACTGAGAGAATTTATTCCTGACACATATTAAATGAAAGAACATGAGCCCGAACAGAAGACTGTGTTATGCTAATTGCAGGCTTTCAAATTCATTTAATTCACCGTTGAACTAAATTCACTGGAGCAGCCTGCATGAACATGTGTCACCATCGGTCCATGCGTCAGCCCCGGAGACGAGCGGCTGTCTCTTTGTCCTCACATGGTTTTAAATAAAGACATGGGGTGCTGGACAAGCCTCAGCTCACTCCACCACAGTGACCGACAAGTTCTCACAACCAAAGACAGCCCATGTGACTGTACCTTTCATCGTCTGACCACACTGTCAGGAAAACACATTTTGTACAAATGTGTGAGAGGACTGTAACTGCAAGGATATGAATTTGGAAAAGAAAACAACAGCAGAAAATGTAATCTAACCCTAAAGTATTCATTTGATTCAAAATAATCCAGTTTCTGCTGGTACTTGTACAGTACGTGGCGCCCTCTTGGCCAAAATGAATGCTAATCCTATCAACTCAGCCAACAAGCAGAGGGCAGCTGTGTGAAGAAAATGTCATGTGACAGCTGAGTTGCAGATAAAGCTGATGGAGAGAGAAGATGTAAGTGTACGATTTTATTTATCATCAGCTGACAGTCTATCCCGAGACGTTAATCAAATACAATTGAACAAAAGTGGATTCTTGTAAAGCGTAAAAAAAGACTGTGACTTTCAGAGTTCAGAAAACTTAACCACACCTGTTGGTGATTATTACTTCCTCATTTAAGTGTTCTTCTCAGTAACTGAGTGCACTGCAGCTGCATTTGTTTGTTTTTATCGTACATTTTCGCACAGTGAAAAGCGTAATCATCATTAATGTGAAGGTTTTGCATAAAACACTTGGACGAAAGTGTAACACAAGGCCAATCAAGGCCAGGTTTACAACCATTCATACATACACTAAACTAAAAGGGTAAATAATGTTAAGAGACAATGCCTAAACACAGATTCAGTTCACAGGTTAAAAAAAAAAAAAGAGACCCTTCGACTGGTCGTCTCACTTGAGTGTCTGTGCTGCAGGGGGAAGCAGAACAGACTGCAGTGGGCAGAGCAAATTTCAGAAGGTGACTGCAGTCATCATGGGTCAAAGCAGCTCGACCACCTTTTTTAAAACGCTTAGGTTTATGTTTCTGTCAGCAGCCTCTCTCTACCTCTACCCTCTACTGTTACCCTCTACTACATGCGTCTCACTCATTGTAGTCTATGATACTGAACTCCCGAGGAAAATCAAACAAACAGCGATGTGCTGAGGAACGAGGGGGGAAGGGGGGGGAAGGGGGGGAATCATTCCTGAGAGACATCCTTTGGTTTTCATTCATGGCATGTTGTTAACAACCTGGTGGTATAATGAGAGAGCTATCAAATGAACCAAGCCGCTATAAACTGGGGAGACGCAGTTGCCAAGGTAGGTTGCTATTAATATCAAGACAAGGAATTAAATCAATACGTCAAAATGACAGAGAAAGGGCAGCTCTCCTCCACAAGATGGCAACCTGCAAAAGTTTATGATGCGGCTGAAGTTTCCTCACTCCCCTACATTATGAGATGTCAGCAAACACCCCCCTCGCCAAAACAAAAAAACAAGGGTTTTATAATCTGTTCATGTGATGCAACATGAGCGGGATTACAGAGAAGTGTAGTGTATGCAAAGTTGGAATCCCATTAATCCTGTTCCCTCTGTTAACCCTCGGTTTAAAGGGATATTTTAGTCGTTATTTGTGTTTATTTGCTTTCTACCTTCATGTTTGTTTTTCTGTGTCTGTGAGCGTAACTCAAAAGCAGAGCAGTTTCATTATAATCCATCATTTGGATTATAATGAAACTGCTCTGGAGGATCCAGGACAGATTGTGTGGATACAGATATAGCTACAGTGAGACAGCATTCTACTTTGGGAAGAAACATGTAAAAGTTAGCTCACATTGGTCTGTGTTACTGCGTCAATCCGGATTAAGAAAGTTCGGATTTACATTGGCGGAGGTTGGCGCTCTCTGAGTGCTTTCTCCAGTTTCTTTCGGACGCAGCAGACTCGTTTCGCACGGACTGACGCCATTACGCAACAATCAACGTCAGGTGCATTACAATGCCAAAGCATCCCTGGGAAACAGTTTGACGTCACATCATGATAACTATTGCATAATTACACCTTTTTGCAGCGGCTACGTGGAACTACCTGATCCCCACTGGTGCTGGTGCTTTTTATTTCCGCGACCAGGTCAATAAGTTAGTGTAATCAACTTCTTACCTGCTTCTCCAAACATTCCTTGGCTGACAGAGAGGGTTTGGGTGACGGTGCTCTGTCACAAACACATCCCTCCAACAGGTACAGTCCGGAGGGGCGTGAGCTGGAGTCGTTCTCGAAATAAAACAGCATGTTCTGCAACAAAGCGAACCACTTTGAATGCCATTTTGTGTTGTCGGAGCTTTTCTTACTCAGGCAGCCTCGCCTCGTGCCGTCCTTCTTCGCCAAAAGAGCCAGATAGGTGATGTGTCCGTCATTGAGTCTCATCCCTTTCTGCATGTTGTTGGCTGAGATCTGCGGCGGTGCCTGCGGATTTATCACATCTTCTTCTCCTCCTCCTCCTCCTCCTCCTCCTCTTCTTCTGTTCTTCTTATCTTCTTCTTCTTCTTCTTCTCAGCCGCTCCGAAACACAGTCAGACTTGGTGGGCAGCAGCCCACTCCTGTGTGCCCATTCACGGCGGCCAGACTAACGTTTTGTCGCGGTCAAAACAAGAAGAAGAAGAAGAAGAAGAAGAAGAAGAAGAAGAAGAAGAAGAAGAAGAAAGGTGCGAGACTCGCGTTAAATCCACGCTTCAGGTCTGATGTTGTAAAAACAAACCTCACGCCGTGGTGTTCGGGAAAAGCCTTCCGTCGTCATGAGCCTGAAGCACTCATGATGAGGACCGAAGTGTCCGCGTGCACTGCCTACACACGTGCGCTCGCTCGCTCGCTCGCTCTCTCTCTTTCTCTCTCACTCACTCAGAAGAAAGCGCAGTCACGTGACGTGTCCCCAGAGCAGTAGATTTCAGCACCTTGGTCAGAGACTCCAAACAACCACACACACACAAACTTGTTTTTTCAGTATTCTGCGTTTGTAATCCTTGTGTTAATTTGTAACCTCATCTACTGTGTTGATCTTGTCCGTTTTATTTCATCTTAACTTTTTACCTTGTAAAAAATAAAATTGTTATTATTTTATTTATTATATCTTAGTGAGGACACATCATAGACATAATGCATTCTCTAGCCCCTTACACTAATCTTAATAACCACAACTTAGTCCATAACCTTAACCCTTACCCTAACCTAAAGCCAATTCTAAATCTAATCCTAAAACCAGGTCTTAACCCTGAAAAAGCCCTTTAAAGTTGTGGGGCCCAGACAAAATATCCCTGCAAGGTCAAAATGTACATTTTTAATTGGACTACACAATATAAATACAAATACACACACACATAAAGCTGTCTAATTGAGGACACTTCTAGACATAACCAATTCCCCACCCTACCCTAAAATTAAACATTGCAACTAACTGCACATGGCAACTAAACCCTTAAACTAACTCTGACATAAACCTAACCATAACCATAACCATATCACAATTCACACCTTAATCCTAACTATAACCTTAACCGGACCATAATTCTGGTCTTAATACTACTTTAACCAGGGACTAACAAATGTGGTTCTGCCTCACTGGGACTATAGGTTTTGGGGCTATAGGGCTACTAGTGAGTGTGAGAGAGAGAGAGAGAGAGAGAGAGAGAGAGAGAGAGAGAGAGAGAAATTGGAATAGACATTCTATATCTATATATCTCAGCAAATAAATAAATAAAAACAGTTCAAAACCTGCTGTATTAGAGTGGTGTTCATTTGAGCAGAGGGATCCTGATGTCTGGGCAGTGTTTCATGTTGAGAACTGGACATTTCAGTCCAAATAAACAGACACACTGTGTACAGAAGACAACAAAGATTATGGGAGTCCATCAACTGAAACACCTTTTTTCAGAAAACCATATGAGGCCCATAAGACCATCTCACATCCAACCAACAACTCAGAATATCAGCTCCAGTTCATGTGTGGCCACAGATTAAGATTTGAGTCCATTCTACGACACAAAATCGCAGAAGAATTGAAACAATTGTCCTTTGTGATGAACTGACTGTGCGGTTGTTCTTGGACCTTCTGTATGCAAGACATTTCACATTGTCTGGCTCTAATTTTCTCTATTGATCCAAGGGGCCACGCTCTCTATAAATCCACAGATAGACATTTTACTCACATTAATCCATCACTTACACCTCTGAACCATTGCGACCTCATGGTCCTAAACCTTTGTCCTTGTCTCTTTGCATCCTGTTCAGCCTCTTTTTTTTTTTCTTTTTTTTTTAGAGCACACAGTTAAAAGCCTGTCAACACGTTTCCATGCCTGGAACATTTGCATATCTAAGAGGGCAAGAGGGATATTCACTTGGGTTGGTTCATAATTAATCCTGGATTAGCATATTCCAGCAAGCACACACAATGGTTTATTTCATCACGGGGTGTTTTCTACTGTGGCATCACAGGGTTTTGTCTGTGTGGGATCATTAAAAGGATCTGTAACAGGACACATAACTGAGGGAGTCTCACTTGCTCTGGTCGGTCTTCATCTTAAATGTGCAGCGAAGAGAGTCAGGAGAGTTGAGGGGGAGCGACGCAACAGTGTGGAATAAGTTACAATTTAATCCCAGGCAGTCTTTAAGAGACAGAGTGGAAGGACGCCCGAGGCTCCGCACATCCCATATTTAGCCCCTCGTACAGTGGCTGTAATGAGTTGGTGATTCTCGTCCCTGAATGGCACTGATAGTAAAGATCAGTTTTATGGCTCCCTATTATAAGAGGGTATAAAATGGAAAGGGACGCAAAAGATTGAAGTGACAGAGTGGTGATGACATTTGACAAAGGTCAAAAAAGGGGATTCAAATTCATGAAATTATGGCCAGTGAGAGAGAGGAGCTTTCAGGGGGCGGAGCCTGAGCTGGAGTGTTTTTAGGAATATTGTGCAATGGGATTTCGAGGCGTCCTGTCTGGGTTTCTGGGCTGCTGTGTCTCGAAAGCTAATCTGTCCATAACCCAGAAGAGGTAATGACCGAGAGGGTTAATGGAAGGCTCAGATAATGAAAACTGAGTTTTAAAGCATTGTGACTATGATCACATTTCTTAGATAGGGCTTTATATACATGGATTTATGAGTGCTGACCACTGACCTGAAGCTACATGCTTCTACGTGGATCTACATGGATTTGGACCCGCCAGCCAGTTTGGAGGCTGAAGACCATGAATCCTCACAGCGTGCATCCGAGTCAGTGATTGTTTGAAGTCATAATCCATCAGCGACACTGTCAGTCATTATGGGATGTTGAAGTAACGCAAAGACTTGCTCGATTAGAGAAGCGACCCTGTTGACACTTGACTAACATCTGTCAGCAGACGCGCGAGGACACACACATCGTCATACAATACATACTGTGTTGTGGTTTTTATTATAACATGTAGTAGTTTTCTCTTGTTGTGAAATATGAAATAATTGCTGCCAGAGGATTTGTTTTTATCAGTGAGAGCGTCTGTCCACAGCTTGTTTATGATGGTGGCAGATTGGCCAGTGCAGGCAGGTCTCAGACCTCAGGATTTGGCCACAGCTCTGCGTGCACTCTGCTGTGTGCTTGGTGTTGCATGCAGGGTCACCACCTGACTGCAGCATCCTCAGAAAGGACCAAAGCTGGAGTCGCAGAAGGGAACAAACCGCAGATGTCACCTACAAATTACAGACAAATCTAAATCCAAGAGGAGTTCACACTCTAAACAGGCAACGACATGGCACAGGAAATCTGTCAATTTATGTGTATACATATACACGTGTACTGCATGTGTACTGTATGTGTGTGGTATTTGTTTTCAGGGTAAAACTTGTGACTGTAATTGTTTCTGTTGGTGTTCAGATAGCCATCAATAAGAGATTTTAAGAGAATAAGAGAAGGTTTTTGGAATAGGTTGCAGTAACAAGGAACACTGCAACTAATAGAAATGATGTATATTATATTTATATTTATTTTTTCTCTCTATCTTCAAAACTCCACACTCAAAACACACAGAAAGATAAAGACAAATTTGACGCAAATGTCACACAAATCACATGAGATTACAAAGATATAGATGCAGTCGATCCCACAATACAACTAGACACATTACAAGTGACCACAAAATACATATAGCCAAATGTCTACACTTGTATAGCACTTTTCTAGTCACGATTGTGAGAGAAAATGTTAATCATCAGCCAATTTTAGGTTTATTACTCACATATTCTTATAACCAGGCCTGGTGTTTGACATAAACAGCCATAACTTAGGATAAGACAAACTAGGCGCCTTTCAAGGTTCCCTCCCTAGATACCAAGGCGCCAGGCATCTGGACCTGATACTCTATCTCAAGGCTTACTAACTATATGTATCAGACCTGGCACGCTGCTCGCCAGAATCTGCGATGATTCCTGACTGTTCAGATGTCAGGCATTGTCTCTGTTCTCCTCGGATCTGAGCCGTCTTCATTAAAATCTTTCAACTTAACTCATCACTGACTCCATTTTCCATCATAAGTTTTCTCACCTGATAATCAAAAATCTCTGTAACAACGATGACCACTCAAAGCACTTTATACTACAGCTTTGTCATTCAATCACACATTCTGCACATCTGTATGCAGTGTGCTTTCAAGTGTTTTACCCGTGGTCACATCATGGAGACTGATCCACAAGTATATTCAATTTCTGCCTATAAACACTCCTAAATGTTAGAGACTGCACCTTTAAGAATTTTTTTTTTTGTTTTTTTTGCAACAGTTATGCAACAAAATACCTATTCTTTCTTGTTGCGCTCATTCTCCTCACACAGCAAACCTCCTCTCTGTGACCCTGTGGCCTAGAGTGGCATCTGCCTACCAGTCTAACAGGTGTCATTTCTGCAAGCTCAGACATGGTATGGTAATGTCATGCAAATGCGGTGTATAACAGATCTGGAGGTGACACGCATTAATGAAAAGCAACGCATGATAATCAGCCACAGAAGTGAACTGTCCTTGACAAACGTCACATGATGCTAGTGAAGGTCAGTGGACAATTCATCACTGGAGACACTACTGAGGACTTGGACAACATCTGCTGTGACATGTGACTGATGGACGTGTGCACATTGGTGCATTTGCGCCAAAAGACACCAAGCACATGCATATCAAATATGGAGGAGGCTGACTCATGAGGACATGTGTTCAAATTATAATAAAGTCCATGTGAAAGTGTCTTCATATTTTGCATATTTTGGGTCTCATGATACATGTATACTGTATATGATTTTACTCTGGTTAAAAACTCGACCTGCTCCGGGGTAATGAAACTCACTCTCATTCACATTTGCTTGGACTAGTAAGACATGGCAAAATAACTTGTGTGGGTATGTGTGAGAGGGTGGTTTAATGGGAATAAATGCAAAGTTATAAAGCGACATTTTAAGATTTGGGAGGGTACAAATTGAATGTAGTACCCATTAGTGTGTTTGCGTAACCTTTGGTTTTCTTAGTTTTCTTAGTGTGCATTTTGCAGCAAGAAGCTTACAAAGTAAACACTGAGGAGTGACATCCTTTCTGTTGTGTAAAGACCACTGTCATTTCCTGACATGCTTAGAAAGGATGGGTGAGTGGAGGAGTTATAATCTGCACTCTCTTTTAGATGTCATTAATCATCACACACTGGGCCTTAAATCAGTATTCTTATGTTTACGTTACATCACATGATCACTTGTGATATTGATGATGTCACTGTGCATTGTCTTACTCTGCACTTACTTTACTTTGACTTTTATTATTTCAGATCTAACTTTACTGTTTGCTTCTGACACTGTTTTCCGAGCATTGATTTCGGCTGCATTAAAAGGAACTTTAAAAGAAAACTCACAACCTGCACTGTACATACAGTGTCTGCCAGCCCTCAAATGAGAGACAGACAATGCATTAAGCATAAGACACTGTGGTTGGAGGAAATTTGGCCCAGTTACACCTGGTTTGTAATGAGTGAACTATTTTTTCCCTAACTCTCATCAAACCCGGTGAATTTTGGGTGACACATTTTGAACCCCATCCATTGCACATTAAAGCAAAAATAATGACATTAGAATAAATACATAAAGTGACACTGACGTATGCAAAGTACATGGAATGAGACATCTGTTAGTGGGCTGCAACTCCAGTTTCAAATAATGCTCACATCTTTAAATATTCAAGAGTCCACTGAATCACAATGACGACCGTGATGGGGACGTCTCAGCGTCTGTACATTCTGTGCAAAATCTAACACATACTTTTGGACCAAGTTTCCTTCTTTTTATTTAAAGAAAGAAAGAAATGTGGTCTAAATGTTTGTCATACAATATGTTTCCAACACGTGTATTGTATTATATATATAGTGTGTTGTATGCTATCTATGCTAACTCAATGTCAAACATATGGGCAAACAAAATGATCACAGGGACAAACTTAGAAACACAGATGATTGCAGATTTCTAGTAGATATACAACAGGTGCATGTTGTGTACCCACACTAACAGACAGCTCAAAACACTGACTCTCCTCTGTCTTGTTCCTTTTATAGAAGCTGTTTGGTGAAGAGGCCCAAAATTCGATCATGCGTTCTCTCTTGACTGAAGCCCTCCATATTTAGAGAGTCTATTTGTGGCAGTGTTTCTCCACAGTTGCCTTGCCCCGAGGAGAGAGAGAGAGAGTGAGAGAGAGAGAGAGTGGGAAGGAGGGAGGAACTAATAAAACCTCCCAGAGTATGCCGTGCTTAGTGTGAAAACTGCAGTTGAATTAGTACTCACCGCCTGCAGTGCACAACAGGGTATGAACACACTGATAAACTGGAACAGGCACAGTTGTGAGGGTCGCCAGGGCTGAAGATAAGATAAGAAAAGATAAGATAAGATAAGATAAGATAAGATAAGATAAGATACTTGTCTGTTCACACAGACATTTGTCTTGCAACACATGCCTCAACACTCTGGTTTATTGCCAGGTAAAGTTTACACAATACTAGGAATTAGTTGTAGTCAGAAAAATAGAAAAGAGTTATTAGAATCTTGTTTAAAAAGCTGGAAGGTTAAGGGTTTGATTCTTAGTTCCACTGGTCCCTACAGACACTTAACCCCATCCAATGTGCTCCCAGTGCCGGTCCCAAGCTCTGATGAATGAATGGGAGGGATACATCAGGACTATCAGCTGTGGTGTCCCCGAGAGCGGGAAAAGCCAAAAACAAAAACCAACAAAAATAATTAAAAACAATACAGACCATGGTTCTCAGCTGGACTGAGAGAGGCCACTAAACCAGACTGAGCCTCCATACTGCCGGGTGCTTTGTATGATGGAGTAGAAGAATTCTCCTCAACCATTCACACTCACATTCACACCTATGGTCAGTTTAGAATGTGTCCAATTAACCTCTGCGTGTGTTTGGCTGTGGGAGAAAACTCCAGCACACCCTGGTGAGAACATGCAAATTCCACAAAGAAAGCCCCACAGTCCTTTTAGTATTTAGCAACATCTACTGAAGGTACAGGAACCTTTGGTAGCTTTCAGTTAGCTTTATAACTCAAAAGGTGTTTAGCTTGCCCATTAAAAACACCAGACTCACTCACTCATCTTCTGCCACTTTATCCTCCACATGAGGGTAACTGGGGGTCAGGATCCCAGCTGACACGGACAGGTCGCCAGTACATCACAGAACCACAGAGACAAACAACCATCCACTCTCACACTCATTCCCACTGTGAATGTAGAGCCTAATCCTCAAATCTGCACATTTTGGACTGTGGAAGGAAAGTGGAGAACCCGAAGAAAAACCCATGCACACACAGGCAGAAAGGATCTTGTTCCGACCAGGTCGCGAACCCCAACTCTTCTCTTTGCAAAGGAAAGAGTGCTAACCACTACACCAGCCATGTGGCCCATGTTCAATTTCTGCCAAAAGAAAATAATTTCACCTAAAGCTTACACTTGTTACATCCCACTCCAGGGGATGAGGGGAGTCACGATGTAAAAAATAACTTGGAATCTTTAAAATACAAAAAGGCAGAGACAATATTAACTGTTTGTAAAAACGGTTGTTTACAATAAATTAAACAACTTTTAACTTGAAGTGAATCTACTAGAAAAGAGAAACAAGGTTAACTCAAAATAGTCAGGACAAAACAAACTAACTGAACAACAAACTGAACAATCGACAAAAGACAATACCCCCTTTCTCCACATGAGAAAATATGACACCTACCGTTGTTGGGTAACACAGCTTCCTAGGCTGCACGGGGTACACTGCTCGGTGGTTTGCAGGCTCACATGCACAACACATGGCTCCAAAGGCACCAGTTCCAGCCTTTTTTTCTACATTTAAATTCCCCACAGGCTGATTGTAGGAGTGAAGGCACCTGTGGAAAAAGGAGAGAGGACGAGCCCACTAAACACACAGCAATACACATCACCCTGGCACTGTATAATATTCATGTTAGGTTTGTGCACAAGGCCATATCTTAGTGTGCTCCACCAGGGGGCACTCTAACTAGGTTTCTAATGTTTTTACCAAATCGCTCTCAGGTCATGGAATAAGATCCTGTGCACTTTATTGCCTAAATATAAAATTTATATTAATAGAATTTTGTTTCCAATGAGAGTTCAAATAATTAGTTAGCACACAAGATGAAATTGAGAAAATCAGTCAACAGCGATTTAGAGTTTAATTTTAAGTGTAAAGGCCCAAACTCTTCTTAAATATGAATAGTATATTAGTGTGTCAAGATGTGTAACTTGTTCTGAGAAAATGTGTGATTTTCCACAGGTGTTTTGTCTTTTAATCAACCAAATGATACATTCAGGAACCAACAACATTATCAGGACGATGTATGTACTGGCTTGATCCTCACATTGTTCTTTCAACCTATCAGTTTCACTTCTTTTAAAGACACAGGGGATTAAAAGATTTTACTTTTGAATCATGCAACTTTTAGGAGCCCAACAACTGAATTGTAGTCTCACTACAGCTGCCCTTAAAGACACTAAACCCCCCCGACAGAGGATTGGTGGTGGTCTGAATTAGAGGTGGGTCAAAATATCGATTTGGTGATATATCGCTGTCCTTCTTCGATATATCTTAAATAAATGAGGGAAACTTACTTACCTGACCAAGGAAGAGGGAGATTACAGTGGAATAATGGTGGAGAAAGCTACATTATCCCCATTCAATACATAGACTATGCACTTTGTTCTCTATGTCGTGAATACATAGAGAAATCCTCACACTCGTGAATGTTTTGTTTTCTTCAGTTAGACAGATATTGCTATATGATTATCACAGAATCGTTGTATTGTGATATTATTCGTATCGTGGACCCTGTATCGCGTATCATGAGGTACCCTGTATTTCCCACCCCTGGTCTGAATCCTCCAGCTGTGCACGGCTGCAGCACAGTGCACGGAATTATACTGTAAACATGTGCAGTGGTCGATCAAAGTAATCAGATGTCATTAACTCAATGTTGAAGCTGTGAACCTCAGCGCAAACAGAGCCTCTTCACCTTCAATGATGTAAACGTCACACAATAATCAATAAAAGTCAACAAAAGCAAAAAAAAAACTTTATAAACTTTTATTATGATTATAATTGACCTCTGTGTAAACTTCTTCATCTACATACTGTCCACTCACTAAGACTGGCAGCATCAAAGTGAAGGTATCGCTCGCCCTCTAGTGTTCATGAGCTAATGGTGACAGTACAGGCTTGTCAGAGCTCAGTTCGCTGGACTTGCCATTTCAAATGCCAGGTCCTGATGTGAGCTGTCATCCCTCCATGATCACATTTCACCCCTCAGTGAACAGCAGGGGTGTAGCACAGCATAACAACAACAACAGCAGCAGCAGCAGCAGCAGCAGCAGCAGCTCTAGATGCTCTACAGCACTGTTGCTTCTCCTGTGCTCAGGTCCACATGTGGTCGAAAGGTTCAGTTAGTTACACATACTACATTATCATCATTATTATTATTTTAAGGCATTACAGTCATGTCACTATCTCCAAGAAATGACATGTGTGCACACAGGCAGAAGCAGCAGCAAACCACTGTAGCTTCCTTCATAATTCAATGCAAACAGAAAGTTGTAGTTTGTTGTCAAGGACACGTTACTTCAAACCTCCACATTATTTGTGTCCATGGCAACGGAGTGCAGTTTGGCCCATCAAAATGGACTGAGGGGTGGTCTGAAAATAAATAAAAAATAAAACAAAAACACATATACATAAACAAGTAAATAAATAAACAAAGAAGCTAAGAACCTAAATGCATCTTCATTGATTATAGTAACATAATTGTGTTTTAATTATCTCATGTGTGATACTGTTACACCTGAAGCCACGTGGTGTACACACAACATCCTGTCATAGGTAGTGACAAAATGTAGAGACTTAATGCAGATTTGAAATCTGTCCTGAGAGCAGCACCACCTGCAGTCCAAGTAAGTATGTTTACATACAATATGGTTTGAATTTTGACACTTTATTTAACGCTTTCATTTTAGCGTGAGACTGTGCAGGATCAAGCAATACAATAAAACAATAAAATAGATAAAACCAGGGTTTTGTCACTGGAAAATGACAAACAAAAAAAGTCCATGTGCAGTTTTGTGTCAGCCAAGGATAAAGAGGTAGAAAACGGATGATGTGTCAGCCCTCAGGCCTTCATTTAGGATCTCACAATGACAGGCTTGACTATATACTCTATATATTGACTATATACGCTCCTACCTTTACCACACCTGTTAATGATCAGACTATCAAGTTCTTCAAGGTGAGAGCAGAAAGTTCATCTGTTGAGAGACAAGAAATTCGCCGCAAAAATGTTTTTTATTAACTATTTTATCTACGATTAGAGTGTCAAAAAAGCTATACAAGTCTGCTTGAAAAGGAGCATCATAAACACTGTTTTCTAAATGTCCAACAAAACCAAAAACTACAGTACAAGAAATATTTTTTGGATTATAGTCTATATTTAATCTCCTCTTCAACTGACAACACCATGTTTCTACAGAAGCCCAGGACAGACAAACACAGCTCTTCCATGTTTTTACATCACCTGAACACGTCAATCTCGGCAAGTGAGGTGTATATATAAGTAACTGCAGGCTGCAATCTCACCACTAGATGTCACTAAAACCCACACTCCTAATAAAAAAGTTAATCATGGATGGATTTCACTCAGCTTGATTGCTCACTTCCACTTACACGAATGCTCTCTTGGTCGATGTCTCAGTTCTTTACACTTCAGGTCACTAGCTGAGTGTATGACCAAAACTATTTTAATCACAATAAGAATGACAATAAATCATCAGAACGCTTGATAACCTGGTCCTGGATCCTGGATTGAATGTACATATCTGACAGGTGCAAACTGTGAACAGCAGCAGTTGCACAGTAAATGTGTGGGACAGGAATCCTTGAGAGTGGGAAAACCTGCAGCACTGGAGGAGGCACGCAGGGACATTCCACTGGAGAACGTCCAGGGGAGGATTGGACACACCAGGCCAGGCCAGGGGGTACTTTCCCCTCAGTGCCTGGCTATGAGCGAACATTGCGTGTGATGTGTGAATTACCCTGTGTGTCCTCATGCAGCCAGAGCTTGAGACCAAAGAAGATAATGTGCACAGAATAAGGCAGGTCTGTGCTCATATTTACACAATCTTATCATCAACGTCAATTTGGAACACTGCACCATCCTTAACTTAATCATTTGCAGTTATGTTGTTTGTCTGTCTGTCTACAAACCTATCTTTGTGAGGACATGTTGTCTGGGCTCCACAACTTTATACAGCTTTATCAGCGTTAAAACCTGTTTTTAGGGTTAGTGTTACAATTGGGTTTAAGTTAAGGTTAATGTAAGAGGTTAAGGAATGCATTTTGTCTATGATGTGTCCTCATTAAAAAATAAAAAAGGTTTGTGTGTATGTGTGTGTATTAGAGAGAGCAGCATGAGTGTGGGAGCCGCAGAGCAGAGGGGTGAGGAATGTGTCCTCTCTAATACCAGTGAGGGACAGAAGATGCTTTAGCAGATCTCCTCTGGTCCACATGACTGGCCCCGGGGGCCAATGTTACCACAAAACCCCCGGAACTGGATAAAGAGCTTTTGATGGCTGTTAGTTTTGCACCAGACTTTCACACTAAAGAGAGCAATTCAACTAAATAATTGACAACAATGCCAGTCGAGACGACTGCAGCCCTTCCTCCCCTGATAATGTGCTAAGACATCAAAAAGTATCAAGAGCAGCATGTCAAGCCATGCAGAAGAGGCCTGCATGTCATCAAATGGAAAAATACTATACATAGAAAATGACACCATTATATCATTATACATTATAAATCATCGTGTTTAGACACACAGCGGAACTAAATGTTAATGGTTATACTTGTTGTTAAATATACCGCACGAGAAACACACCCCTCTACCTCCATGTCATTTTGTTCATTTGTAATATGCATTCTATTAAAAAACAACAACAACAACAACAACAACAACAACAGCAACGTGAATTAATAAAACCAAGATTCATCAGCACAAATTATTAAGCAACCGTGACCTCTGACTTGAGGAGCTGGTGGGAACCGTGTGGTGAAGAGTCCGAGGCAGCGCAGCGTGTGCTAAACGAGGTGGACAGCTGACTCAGCACCACCCTGTTTTCTGTGTGTTCACTTGACAGTGTCTTTATCCCTGGTGACAGAAAACAGCCTTGGGCCCTGAACTGCCTTTACAACTATCTGAAAATCACACTTCCAGTCCAGGGCTTAGAAAATTCGGGTCCTGATCCCGATCCCGAACCTGATCTGCCTCCACTCTTTTACTTCCCGCAACAATAACAACAACAATCACAAGGACATGCCACATGAGGCTTGTGTATTTAAGTCTCTACTGGACAAATAAGACTAATTGCAATAATTATCAATCTATTGCTCTGTTTCTTTACATGATTTTACTTCCACATTGTTTGGTATTTCACAGACTTCACTGCTGTAAAATGTAAAGAAATCTATTCTAATTTAAAAGAAAATCATGTTTTTTTTCATGAAATGAAGCAGTAAAAGTGTGATTTCATTTCTCACATATGCTGCTGATACAGGTTATCAATTTAAATCATGTTAACAATCAACTCGATCAACTTAAAACAGACTGTGTTCGTGTTGCTCCACATCGAACGCCTGTGTCACTTGGATACTTTGACCATCTACCGCATCTGCCATTTTCACATTAAAGCACTTTAAATGAAACATCTGTCATGGTATCTGAATATAAACTCCAACTTTCCATCTTTGAATGCTAGAAGTGGACGATTTACATCAGAGACAGCATCATCAAGGTTTGATAAGAGCTTCAGATGCACTGTGGGTGAATGACTGGTGACAACAGAGAACCTTAGTCACTGCTGGCTGCTCTGATTCAGCTCCGCACATGCACAGACTCGTCCTCGGGTAATCGCTGCATGGGCTCTGCTCTGCTTTACTCTGCTCAAGGCCCATGAATGCTGCAAAGCTGCATTCCCACACCTGCCCGAGGCACACACTGTTCACATCTGTTCTACGACAGAGCGCGAGAGATAGAAACGGAAAGACGGAGACAGAGGAATCCGCTGCAAGAGAATGAGACTCAGAGGGGGTGGGAGGGAAAGACGGGGAGATAAAGAGACAGAAAGTCCAAAAGAAAATGGCTTCTCATCTGCGAGAAAACAGACAAACGTTCATCTGAATGAGGGAAGCACATCCCACTGCCTGCACCTGTACACCGACTGATTCAAATGAACAGGAGTTATAATGAGGTTCAGACATGACACCATGTGACAAATGTCAGGCCTACACGTTGTGTCCACATGGTTTCACAGTGCTTATAGTAAGTTCCATGTATTTACACTCCAAACAGCCTTTGAGGCACAGAGAAAAGCCGCATCCGTCCCATACGGTGACTTTACGGCAACGCGCATTTTCCTGCGTCATTGTCGATGCACAATGACAACCAAAGGTCTCCCTCTGAAACCCGATATCGCGAATTAAAGGAGGAGTCAGTCCACGAAAAAAAGAACTGAAGATACACGAGGCACAGGTAGAAAATGACTTGCCTGTGCAGTGAAACAGGATTTGTGTGCTTCTCCCTCTGCTTGGGCCCCATGAGGAGGAGAGGGGGAGAGAGAGTGGTCAACAGAGGTCTCACTTTCTAGGAGCAGCTGAATGCCAGAGGAGCTGACAGGTATGTACATATTGGAATGTGCTTCTCAGCCACACCTGCGGTGAACACACCCACCGGGCCTGGCCTTTCTCATCCCAGTGGCTGATCTCTCTGTGACTGACAGCTGAAGGAACTATTTGGCCTCTGTCCACAGGAGCCAGGGGGCAGGTATGGTGAGTTCTGAACACGGACCAATGGCAGCGGTGAAATCCCTGCGAGGCAGGCGGGGCTGCAGTGAAATAAAACTCATCAATGGGGTGTGTCTCAAACGTCTGTCAGCAGTCAAACGGTGAAGGTCTACTGCTGCAGGAGCCAACTTTGACTAGTTTAACCATAACTGGTTCCTCGCTGAGTAAGGATGTGGGTGTTTTTCTGACTGCTAGAAACAGAGACAGACAGGAGCGGGGTTTTTTTTTTTGTTTGTTTGTTTGTTTGTGTTATTCCGTGACAGATTCATCCTTGGTGTGGCTGAATGATGGAAATGAAACAACAGAGCTCATCTGCTCTGACCTCGGGAAGTCCACTCTCACGGCCAGGACTTTGAAGAAGAGGATGGCAGATTCATGCAGCCCTTGGTTGGGGGCTTTTGAAACACCCTGTACAATGGGTCCTTCATCACAGTCTGACAGAGATTAAAACGTTACTGTGGTCGCTCACATCTCCTTATCACTTTTCCAGCCCAGCTATAGATTGTGAATCCGTTGGACGGAGAACTGATAAGGGCATGTGCGTGACATTACCTACAGATATGCTGGAGAGTCAACGTCTGAGTCAGACAAAGCTTTGGGGTAATTCAGTCATTCACAGTCTTTCATTTGTGACCATGTTGACGGCTGTTATCACTTGTTTGCTTTTTAAAGTATAAAATGACTTTGGAGGGTTGAACTATAATTTGTTTCTTCCTAAACAGGTAAAGGTTACGAATATTTAACGGCTTCATAAAAATGCAAAACTTTTTTTTTGCAAAAAGCTGTGCTTTTAAACATCAAGTTTGCGTTGTTATCGCATGATTTCCCTATAATTATATGATTCATTCTGGATTATTGAAGTTCTACTTTATTAAGACTGAAGAAATGTGGGCAATTAGGTCAACCGTGTGGAATATTAATGGAAACATTAAATCCCTTAAGGCAGCTTTGAACACACCTGGTTTTACATCACAGTTCCCAGGCGTGTGACAGAAAGCACAGCTTTCTTTGTCAAGAGCGACTTCAGGCAAGATGGTGCATTTTTACAGAAAACCAGAAAGTGTCCAAGTGAACTCAGATACTCTGACATGATACTGCATGACTGACCTTAACTGACAATACACCGTCAATGATGGAGCTGGTGAACTGGAACTCAAAGTTTAGGTGAGTGGTTTGTTGATGTTTTTCTACAGAAACATTTGAAATCTTTATTTACAGCTCAAAATTTATATTTCCCACACTGACATGTAATATAGGGATTAGGTCAATTGGACACTCTAAACTGACCATAGGTGTTAATGTGAGAGTGGATGGTTGTTTGTCTCTATGGCGATCTGTCCAGGGTGATCTGTCCCACGCCCTTCGCCTTATGTCAGCTGAGACTGGCACCAGCGACCCTCATGTGGAGGATACAGCGGTAGAAGATGGACGGTTATACCAGTGTTTCCCAGCCCAGATCCTCAGAGAACACTACCTCCCTCCAACACACCTGATTCAAATAGTCAGCTCGTCATCAAGCTCTGCAGAAGTCTGACAGCGAGCCATTCATTTGAATCACGTGTGTTGGAGCAGGGCGACATCTAAACCACGCAGGGCAGCGCTCCCTGAGGACCGGGGTTGGGAAACACTGGGTTATACTATATGTTAGTAATACAAAAAGATAGATCAACATATCTGCAAAGGTTGTCACTCATCCAGGAGATTCAATGGAGGCTCTTCTCTAGAGAACATCTTCAACTTATCTCTTAAGACCTGTTGCCTCAAGATAGATCAACACCAATAAATGACTCACTGCTGATCTAATCACTAAAAGAATACATATATAAGCGATATGCAGATCATGTTGTATGTAAAAGAAAGTCTGAGTCTATCTGAGCAATAAAACAATCTTGTGTGGCCAATATTCACATATCACAATTTTCCTTATACAGGGTTCAACATGAGGTGGTATAATAGTTTAGGGATAGTCACTAATTAGTGTAAAAAACAACAACTTTTTTTTTTTTCACAATATACGATATAATAAGGAATAATAATAATAACTTTAGAATATTTTTTTTTCATAAACATTTATTGCCAGAGGTTTTACATTAGTGTTGTCAACCCTGTTTTACACTTTAACAGGCTCGTCATTAAATCTTCACTTCAAGAGAAAGAAAACACCATAAATATCTTGTCATGATACAACAAACGTCATCCACCATGCCTACAAGAACCACACACACACACACACACACACACACACACACACACACACACACACAGACACACACAAAGAGCACATGAGTAACATGACGAGTCTATGTGGATCTCCTGCGCACTCCCTCTCAACACAAGGCGGAGGATCAAATCTCCTCACCACTGCCAGCACTTAAGGTCACTTACCAGCCTTTAAGTGACCGTGTCAGCTTGCCTCTTCAACCTGGTCACAAATCGGCTCTCACCCTCCTTCCCTTGTAGAGTTAAACTGTAGTATTGCTTTCCAGTGTTTCTGAGAGTGTGTTTCTGCAGTGAGGTTGTTACAGAATCTGTACAATCACCCCGCTGCATCGTGGTAATTATTGTGCGACGGCGTGATTACACACAGCAGTTTGAAGCCTTCAATGTCTCTTGGAATTTGCAGCATAATCATAACTACAAACCAAAACATGTTCAAAGCTCATTGTATAACATACAGTCAATCAGCCAAGACGGTAGATTATAAAGCAAGTATCACCTGGTTTAACTGAGGATATAGCAGCACAAATTGTATATAAGAGGGCAACATATACAAACTGATTAGGCAGTGCACAGAGTTTTAATATTAAATCAACTGATAAGGAGTTGTAGATTAAATAGTGCAACATTTTGTAGTCGTGATTAAATCTTGTAAAATAGTGAAGCATGATTGATTAGTGTAATGTCTTACAAGATGCATACAAGATACCCATGTAAACACAGCCACTCACTCCAGCAGGAGAAGGAGCAGGTAGAGCCAGGACAGACAGATGTGTTTACGCCAGACCAACCATGGACGCACTGAGGTCCCACAGCTTCTTGGCTGCAGCATCGTCCAGGGCCTGTGGTGCCGGCTTTTTAGGGACACAGTCGCTGCACAGCGGAAGAAATAAAAGAGAAGAACATTGTTTACTTAACAATTTATTAACAATTAGTTTTTCTCAGGCGCTTTGGTGCTTTTCTCACATCACTATTCACATTTGCACAAAGCACGTCACTTGCTCAAAATGGACAGTCCAAGTATTCATGTCAATGAAACTGCCAGTGTCAACAAAATGAGAAGTCTTGACACCATTGTTTATGAACAAGATAGTCAAATGGCTTTGTCAAGTTTTCATTGTGACAGTTTATTCTCTCAGTGATTTCCAATGCAAAAAAAAGTAGTTGCTGTAGTTAGGCGAGTAAGTGAGTACAAGACACTGAATATGTACGTTTCACATTTTTACTGTATATGCTCTTTGCAATTCTCCAGCATTGTGCAAAAGAAAAATACACTACAGTCACTTATTTATGAACATTTAGAGAAACACCCTTTTGGTAGAGATGTGCACAAATGTGAACAATATAACAGTACATATTGTAACTGAACATAGGTAAATCATTCTGGCACATCCAGACGGTCCTGTATGTCTGGCCACATATTTTCATCTACATCGTCATGTCATCCCTTGCAATGCAGCGAGGAAAGTATCTCCTGGAGTTGATGTTTGTATGCAATGTCTCAAGCAATGAAATGAAGACTATTAGTTTTATTCAGCGTCCATAAGTATAGTTCATTTTGACTGACATGACATAAGCAAATGATGATGTTATAAAACAGCAGAGAATTGTATGAAAGCAACTGATACATACGTGTGCAAAAGCATTGGCAATGTGTTCAGAGGAAGGAGAAATTGCTACTATGATGTGCACAAATGACTAAATGTTGTGGAGGTTGAACTAATAGTTATGAGAATTTTCAATCTGAACTGAGAAAGACTGTAATGCACAAAAAAACTGTATGGTTATAAATCCAGTCACACTGACTCAGCACACTTTTACATGGAACAGACTGAGCACTGCTCTGTTCATCTTCCATGCATTACAGGCTCGGCTGTAATGTAACGAAGTACAAATACTTGCAACTTGCAACTTTTACTCCACTACATTTACGAAATAAATTGTGTACTTTTACTCCACTATATTTCCCCTAACTCTCATTGTTACTCATTACTACCAAATAAAATCAGAAGAAGAGTTGGTAATGGTCTGTATTTATATAGAGCTTTACTAGTCTTGATGAGTTGCTTTACACTACAGTTTTGCCATTTCATGCATCTTTCATACCCATTCACACACTGCAACTTGGGGTGAAGTGTCTTGCTCAATGACACATATAGAGTAGCAGAGCCAGGAATAGAACCCACAACCTTCCTGTTTTTTTTTTATCAGAAAATTACTTTTGATACTGAAGTAGAGTAATATACTTTAAGACTTTTACTTAAGTAATATTATTTAAGTGACTTCAACTTTTACCAAAGTCATTTTCTAGTAAGATACTCAAGTATCCCTTTTAGGTACTTTATACAAGACTAATTACAGGCTCACTTACTATGGTCTCTGCTCTGCTATATTTTCAGTTTTTGCTTTGATGACCAGATATTCTGCACTAATACAAATCAGTAAATAATGTAAAGTTGATAACAAAGGGGCTGCATGAAACAGGGGCACTGCAACAGGGTAAGGAAAGCAGGCAACTGCCTGGGAACCTAAACTGAAAATGGCCGAGAACTGAAAGCTGTATTCAGACGTTGTCAGCAGGAGCTATATGTGAAAACATAAATGTCCACAAAAGTCACTCAGGACTTTTCTACTATAAAAATATTAACACGTGCATAAAAACGGATGTCAAGTCAAGCCCAGGGAAGCAGGATGGCTGTAGCAGTAACCCACCGAGGGGCGACTCTCCTGGTTCCAATGAGAGCTCCTGTCAAACGGAAGCCAATGGGAAAATTAAGGTACTTCTCATTTGATTTATAACATCAGTAAACATGTTAATGACAAATGAATGGTCTCAATTGATTGTTTCAGCTCTTCTTCAATTGAAAATGATGGCCTTTTAGAAAATTGCATTCCCATTTACAGGAAAATAGATGAGTACAGCACATAGTGGACAGTTGGTGATGTCCAGTATGTGGTCTGGACTCTGACGAAGGCTTCAGGTGTGAGTTGAATTTGCAACCAGAAGACTATGTCCACTTTTTTATAAATAGTGTATGGACAGCAACCTAAACAAATGCTCCACAGAGCAGTTGCTCACATTGGGACTGGGCCATATTATCAGCCATCTCCAAGGCCAAGCACCATGAAACTACCATTACTAAATTTGGTTTAAACATAACTTAGCAACTTGCAACCACAAAACCAAACAGACGGTTGTTTCTGAAAAGTTGCTCAGTTATACAGCGCAAAGAGCAACCATCTTGGCTCAGTTCCTTTTTGCAACCCACAACGACCCTGTATTCACTAACTGACCCTCGCCACTGAAGTCACAGCCATTTACTGCCACCTACTGACATATGAAGAGCATAATATGACAAACAATATGAGGAACAAATCACAGTGAAGACTTGGATTATATTCTAGAAATCTAACATTCAAATGAAAGTAATCTTATTATCTTCACTTAAACATCATTCAAACATGGCCTCTTTGGAATACAATTTACCAAAATCCATCAACGGGATGCTCAACTTTATCCCTGCACTTGTCATCAAACTAGAAAGACATATTAGGAGGAGATTCAAATGAATGTCATAGATTTGATGCAGATGTACTTGCCTGTAGTAGAGGCCGCTGTCATTTGCCAAGCTCTCGTCCACAGCGCAGTAGATGGTGGTCTGGGCTCCTTCCCAGGGAGTTTTGATCAGCATTGCCAATGGAATCGCTATGATCCTCTTCCACAGCGCTAAGTTAGGAAAGAAATGGCGGCCTAACTCTGTGCGGATGACCCCGGGGTGAAGGCTGTACACTGTCACACCAGTTCCTAAAGAGAGGGATACAGCAGATCATGGATTAGTGCTGGCAGTGTTTTCCTCCCTTAACCTGATGGTGTCTATTTCATAGTAAGTATTGAGTATAATTTCGAACATCACTATGTTCATGGTGCACAGTGTGTAATGTAGACAACCTTGCAGTCTTGTAGCCAGTTCTCTGCCGAAGAGCACGTTGGCCAGCTTGCTTTGGCGGTAGCTCTTGACAGGTGAGTAGTCTTTATCCAGGTTGATGTCATCAAAATGAATTTGACCTGCGAGAAACATCCACCAAAACATAGTGAGCAAAGAGAGCAAAACAACAAAGACATATTCTAAAGGGAAACACTAAATTTGCCAAGCACATCACCGTTCATAATAATAATAATAATAATAATACTAAAACTACACCTGGTTAAGTCTTTTTCTGGCTGTTAGACAGCCTTTTTCTGATTGGAAACTGCTCTCTTGCTCTACCAGTCACACACAGCACAAAGAAGTTGATTATCCACTACTCCAGTAAGTTGTGCTGTGTTGTGTCTTTGGTGTTAGAAATCCATTGTTCAGATAGACCAGAAGCTCCTGTGTGTCCATGAGCTAAAAATGCTGATTTTCTCTATGGACTTTGCTGCGACAGAGTAAGCACAGTCTTCAGGTTTCACTGGAAAAAGCTGTCCAGTGGTGAGGTCAAGCGTCAAACAAATTCTTATTAGGGTCTCAGGCTGGTTCACGGAAATGGCAGCTCTTTTGGCGCCATGTTTGGCAAAAGTCAAGATAATATGTCAATATCTAATAAATTCAATTCATCATGATGAATTATGATGTCCGAACACTTCCTTTACCTTTCTCGTGTGCTAGGCTGGAGACAATGACAATTCGACTTGGAGCCGACTTCTTCAGCAGGTCAAGGAGACAGTTGGTGAAGAGGAAGTGTCCCAGATGGTTAACACCGAACTGCATTTCAAAGCCATCCTTTGTCTGCCACTTAGGACACATCATGATGCCTACAAGACACAAAAAAAACACATGTACAACTGCTCCATCACCAGTTCAAAAGTTTGGTTGGTTTTCACACCACACATAGTATGATTAGTTTTTATTATTGCTTTGAAGTGTCACAGTATGCCACATTAAATACCCGCATTGTTGATAAGGATGTCCAAACGTTCCTCGCTTTCCTGGATGTCTTTGGCTAGGTCTCTGACAGACTGCAGTGAGGCCAGGTCCAGTTTTTTCACCACCACATTGCCGTTCCCACTCTTCTGCCTGATCTCATCAGCGGCGATACGGGCTCTAGTCATGTCCCTGCAGGCTAGGATTACTCTGGCTCCTTGATGAAGATGTTCACAAATAGAATTTAAGATTAAAACACTGACAGTGAAAGTAGTGCTGAAGAACTGGTCATGATTTAATTAAACTCATATAACCTGAAAGATTGTTATAGTTGATAACAAAGGAGCTACATAAAAACAGGGGAACTACAATAGATTATTTCAAAGATTTGATTTAGATTTTTCTTTTGTTACTGTAGCTCACTTTGCATTATAGAAAACAATATGAATTTATATTTGTGAACGCATTCATACTTTACAGTATACACAGTATACTATACAGAGCTCCAATGACACGCTTCAGCATAAGAACAACACTAATCAGCACTTACAGAAAGAAAGTAAACAAATATGAGTGACTCACCCCGATGGGCCATGTCCAGGGCCGTCTCCTTCCCAATGCCAGTGTTGGCTCCTGTGATCAGGACTGTTTTCCCTTCCAGTCTGACCTTGCTCCGGCACACGTTCCCAGCCATCCACCTACGGAAGCCCAGCACACCGGCACCTGAATACACCACATTATTGGTAAGTATTGCAATACTTAAGAGACCAATATTTGTCTGCTCTTGGTCAAGACGACTTTGAAGGTCTCGATCTCAGGCATAGGCATCATAACTGATTTCTTGTTTTGTCACTGAAATCACAATCAGGACAAGCTGTGTATTGGTCTGGGAGGTGATAGAACAACAAGATGTCTGTTAAGAAGTTTGCTTTGCTAAACTGTAAAACAAGCTGTTGCTATGTCAACAACAACAGCGGAAGGCGTGGTACCACACCCTGAGATGGAACAACAGAGAGGGGACAGTCTTTGTAACAGCTGGTGAGGTGTTAACTAAAATAATAATTAGTCAATGCCACTGTTCTTACTTTCTCTCTCTGTCTAACCTGAATCATCCTATGAGGGACCAGTTTATGTTGTAGCCATAAGAACAAACAGGTCCTCAGGACCTTGAACCTTGAACCTGAAGCAACAGATGGAACTAGGTTTACATTAATAATCTGACACAGCATTTTGTGGGGTCAAGGACAAAATAAAACTATGTTATTGTTGTAGTTTTAAAAGAAATATCCAGGTAATAACAATTACTGAAGGCTACCATTAGTGTAATGGATGAAAACGTATGAAAATACATCCTCACTTATGTCACACAGGCATGTTCTATTGTTATTATTACACCACGCTATTGCTTGGTGAATACTACAGAAATAAGATGACAATGCTACTACTACAAGTACGACATAGCACATTGTTGCCATGTGTAAAGTGCTGCAATGTTATTAGCTTCAAATAGTTGATTTACCTGCGACAAAGGCAAGAGAGAGGGCGACCACATGAGTCTCTGCAAAGTCCTTTATTACCTCCATGTGGTTCTGCATGTTTTTGAGATTGTTAAAAATCAAACAACTTCAGTTTAGTTAGCACACAGAAAACACCGACGACGGAAAATATCCGTCTACTTTAATATTGTGACAATATCCTGAACGGAAGTGGGGGCGTGGTGTGCACGGAGTGGTATTTTCAACATAAGAGTCATATACGTTTCATTCAATGTCAAAATAACCAACATATAAAATAACAGCTTTGCTGTTGCATTTGTTTGCAGTTAATTATGCTCTGGGCGTTTGTCGAATCCTAAACTGAAGGTTGTCAAAATTATTTCAGGACCGAGGGAACCCAGTCATACCAGCCGAATTGCAGTGACCCAGTACTATATCCGGTATGGTAAAAGTCATAATACTGAATATCATGGAATAAGGATCTGACTATGTGTAATCGGTTTTGCTGTATAGACTTAGAGAGATTGCAAATGAAATGTCCCACACCTGCCCATTTGTATGACTTAAATAACTGAAACGTTAAACCAGACGACACTAAATTTTAAGTGCCCCCGTATTCTAGCCCTTATGGTAGAAGCATCAAAACACCTCAGATCGAGCGCAGGGTTAGTGACATCCGGTTTTTAAAATAAAACGTTAAAAAGCGTATAATACTGTCCATATCAGCAAATCACTGCGGTCAATTGAAAACATTAAACAGATAAATTCTGAAATGGTGAAACAACAAAGAACAAATTGCTCCATAATTGAAGTTTATATCACTCCAGGACATCTCTGAATACTTACATAATGAAATTTCAAAATAAAAGATCCACGTTTATCTGTAAAACTTGCTCTTTTTTAAAGGTAATATAAAAACAAATTGCTCCATACCTTCTGGCAATTACATACAAATCCAGAAATTCAACGATAACAGACATTCTGTTTTGCTGTATCAATTTTCAAATTAAAGTCCATCCCCCACACACACACCTGTAAGTTCATGTGAGTAAAATCTGAATATTAGACGTGTTATAAAGATTAAATACGCTATTATTTCTGGCAATGACTTACAGTTAAGGACATCTCTGACTACCAATGTTCTGAAAGTCATCTGTTATAGTGTATCAATTTTGAGAAATTTCAAATTAAAAGTCCTCCATCTGTGCTATTAAATTAGATGTGCTATACATGTGTGCTATAAAAATGCTCCATGATTTCTGGCACTGATTCATTTTTTTCATTACATTTTTGTGTTGTCAACATCAATATACGTTACACCTTTTATTTCACATGTTGTCATTGTTGTTTGTTAGTGACTATATGAACTGTGAGTTTCGATGTAGATGTGAAGTACTCAAAATGGCCTCTAAGGGAGCTCTAACCCACTTTATGATTCTAAACATTAGACATTGGATGCTGCGATGCTATTAAAGAGAAAGTGTCGCGATATTACGTTGTCTATTTTTCGTCTTTAAGCGTTTTTAATTATGTAGGTTCACACACAAAAAGCAGCAGCATGACATTTGACAAAAAAACAACAACCCAGTAACTATAGCTGCACCGGAAGTGTTCTGTGCTCGCGCCACGTCAGAGCTCCAGCCAGGCACTTGTCAGAGTCAAAGAGCAGCTTGTGAGACTTTGTGCACTTTAGTTCGCTATGTTCTCCCCGGCTCTTCTCTCTCTGCTGCCGCTGGTGCTGCTCCTGCAGCTGCAGCTGTTGCATGTGTTTGCGGGTGAGCTGACGTTTGCGCTCCCTGACAACGAGAAGCTGTGTTTTTACGAAGACCTAGAGAAAGACGTGACGTTTGACTTAATCTTTCAAGTAAGTTTCTGTGACAGCTGCTGCGTTTTTCCACCGGCGATTACTTTGTAATGTGAGAGGTGTGTGTTGCCTGGTGTTAGGTATGTAGAAAATAAATGAAATATAAATAGTGCTCATTGTTTCATGTGGATATTTCATTTTCCAGTTTATTACCACAATTACATTTATATTTAAATAATAATAATAATAATAATAATAAACAACAACGTCTGAGGGACTTTTTATGTGAGTGTGACTTAAACATTTTTTACATAAATAATAGCTGCAGAAACACACACTCAGTGGAATATAGGCCACCTATGGAACAACAACAGTCCACGACTAAATATTGTTTTGGACTTGCTGTCAAAACCTGCAGAGGGAGTGACAGCTGTTTGCAACTGCCATGTTACTGTATCCTTCACTCAACAGTGCAATGCAAAGTCTTATATATATGTATCTGCTGCAAATGTGTTTATGCACAAAGCATCAAACAGAGCTCTACTGCTGGGCTTGGTCAGTTTTTAGGCTGCACAACATTGCACTGTCCTCCATAAATTCCTGCAAAACTCCATATGTTACAGCTTTGTTGCCATGCAGACGTCCTGCCATACACATGCTGTTCACAGGCACTATTCTTCTCTTCTTTAGGTCATTGCAGGAGGCAGCTATGATGTGGACTGCTTTGTCACAGATCCTCAGAACAATGTCCTGTATAATGAGGAGAAGAAGATGTATGACCGCTTCACTCACACCACAACTATGACGGGAGTCTACCAGGTCTGCTTCAGCAATGAATTCTCCTCCTTTACCCATAAAACTGTGTATATGGATTTCCGCTACGGGGAAGAGCAACCTCTCATGCCGGGCATGACGAGTCACACAGCACTGACACAGGTACAGTGAGTATGAGGAACTGTATGCATTACAATTGTGCCAGGTCGGTTCACGTTGTCAGTAGAAACTCTCAAAGCAAGTCAGTCTGTGGCTGTTAACTGGTTGTTTCAAACTGCGGGTGGGTAAACAGTAGGTCAACTGAAGCGAGCCAATGTTCCGAAAAGATCGAATATACCAACAGTTTTAAATTCAGTTAAAAGTTAGAAGTTTAGACAAGACAGTTCTTAATCAGTTATGCCATGTTTATATCACTCCAATGTTATTTTAAACTAGGGAGAGAGAACAAGTTTAGTGGCATATAATGTCATATTCATACCCTTGAGTGTGAGAGAGTGAGTGTGTGTGCACCACAGGTGTTCCCCCAGCAGTCTAGGTCTATAGCAGCCTAACTAAGAGATGGTTCAGGTTTCCGTGAGCCGTTATAAGCTTCATCAAAAAGGAAGGTTTTAAGTCTAACTTTAAATACAGAGAGAGTGTCCGTCTCCTGAACTGTCACTAGGAGCTGGTTCCTCAGGACAGGAGCCTGGTAAGTGAAGGCTCTGCCTCCCATTCTGCTCTCACACACTCTGGGATCCACAAGTAAGCCTGCATACTGGGACCGGAGTGATCTGTTCAAAGTAAAGCTGTAGCAAATGCTATGTATGTTTATTGAGTTGCCCTCACTAATAAATGCTGTAGGTGACATCCTGTGCAGTAAAACAGTCATGGTTACAATATTACAAGTTCAGTTTCAGAAGAGGGGGCATTTCTATTAATTCCACAAGGTGGAGCCAGAGTTATCATCAGGATAAGTCTTGACATGGGCTTTTCATAGGAGAAGCCCATAGCAAAGTGGGGTGTTTTCCAATCCTGGTCCTTGGGGACCCCTGTCCTGCGTGCTTTAAATGTTTCCATGCTCCAACACACCTGATTAAAATAGTCAGCTCATTATTAAGCTCTGCAAAAGCCTAACAAAGAACCACTCATTTGAATCAGGTGTGTTGTAGCAGGGAAACATCTAAAATATGCAGGACAGGGGTCTTGTCCCCACTAGGACAAGGGCTGGGGACCCCTGCTTCCATGTGCTGATCCCGAGCCCACATAAATGGGATGGGAAATGTGGATCAACTGCTATGGTGACCCCCTAGAACGGGGGGACAACAAAAAATGCTTTTCATACCCTACAATACCTGACACATGCAGTCAAAGGTGTGAATATACTTTATTTATTCATTTAAGTAATGATTAAAGTGGAGTGAGCTGATGTACTGTATACTGTACTATGTGTAGGTTTGATTTTACTGTGCGGGGAGCAGCTTGTTTATTTTAACCGTGTTTATGGATATGCTACAGTATGTCGACCTTTCCATTTTCAGTTGGAGTCGTCTTGTGTCTCCATTCATGAGGTTCTGAAGGTGGTGGCTGACTCACAGACATGGTACAGACTGAGAGAGGCGCACGACCGCCTGAACGCAGAGCTCCTCCACCAGCGAGTGGCATACTGGTCCATGGGAGAAACCGTCCTGCTGTTTGTCATCAGCATCGGTCAAGTCATGCTGCTGAAGAGCTTCTTCTCTGAGAAGAAAGGAGGCTCTGTAGCAACCACCACTTAGAACTTCTAGATTAGAAATTAAAAGTCTTAGAAACTCTAGTTTCAGTTGGGTTAAAAAGAAGTACCACTCGTGCTTATGTCACAAATCTTGCACAGATTATTTATTATGAGAAATGCAGCATAAAATGAGTGTGGTGATCATAGTTGCTGGACTGTAGGACTGTCATGGATTTGAATGAGAGTGACAGCTCTCGATGATTGAGACCAAAGTAGTGTTTTTGTTCAATTTGTTTATACCATTATAACGTAAGTAGTCAATCTTTATCATGTCCTAGTCTATTTCACTCAAAGTGCCTTGAAAAATTGTTTGGAGTTTATTTTAATTCGTCTGCTGACATGTGTCTCATCTTCTTGTTACTGATCCAGTAAGTTTAATTCCTATGTTTTATATTAACAGGCAACGTAAAGTGTCCAAATGTCATTGGCGGTGGGTTTTTTTTTCCACCCAAACAGTTATGTTCAGTTTATTTGTCTGATTTTCATCTATATAATGTGTCAGGAGATTTCAATAAAATTTACTGGAGAACCATAACTGAACTGCTTAAAGTTGTTCTTATCAGTGTCAAATTATTATTTTTCTATGTTTTAATTTGTGTAATGTGTGTAACATGTCTTAGGGGCCATGATTTGGAGAATAGCCATGTGACGTGATATTTGAAGCTTTCAGTGCACACAGTGTTTGAGTAGAGACGCAATGTATTGATGAAAGATTTGAAATTAATATGTCAAAATATGCTTTAAAGCATGCTGTGTCTGGACGAGAACTTCAATGTGCAGGTGGAAGTTAAAGGTCCTGTGTGTAAGAGGTGTGAGTGACATCTAATGGTTGGACTGCAGTTTGTAACAAATGGAGGATTCCTCCGCTCACACCCACAGACATAGATACGTAGACGCCTCTTATATATGTATATATATATATACGTATATATGTATATATATATATATATATATATATATATATATGTTTACATATATATAACATAATTTCATTTCGTGTTTTTTTGTCAACTATATTGTTCCATATCATAAACACTTTAATTATGTGAAATATCATCATAAATATTGTTGATTTTAAGTTAATTTCTGGTCACTCCTTGAGATTGAGACCACCACATTGGTGGAAACTAATAATTCAACATAATTAAAAACATGTTTCAATATATTATCGGACTAGCAAATTATCATTCACGATTTTAAATAATTTTTATTCGGTTTCTGATAAAGAAAAGGAGAAAAACAACCAAATTATATACACAGCTGTGTTCCACTCCTTGTCAGTAGGGGGTGCTGCAGCACCCTGGGGGTCGCATTTCACAATCAATTAAGTTTTATAAAACATTGATTTAAATCATGTTTTTTTCCATGTACTTTTAGGTTTGCAACTATTACTGCGAATCAGGTTAAAGTGACTAAAATAAACGTACTTTGCCACTGGTTGCTGTTAAATTCAACTTTACAGACACACACGTAAGGCGCGCGAGTGAACTTGAGCACACTTCCCCGTGATTGGTGCTCTCTCGCAGGTTTGCTGACGTGTGTTTGTGTGTGAGATCCATTAGAGCCTACGTGTGGCATCACCGGTTTACCGGGCTTTGGTTCATTCATACTGCGTGCGTGGAACCAGCAAACATGGCGGGCTACCTGAAGTCTCTGAGGACCGTGTGGAGAACAAGTGCAGCTGCCGCGCTGCCGCCTCTCACTCCCGCCGCTGTGCTGCCGACATCAGCCGCTGTCTGCCACCGCAGGAGCTGTGAGTCCTCCACCACTCAGACAAGAGGCAGACCGAGTCATCGGTCAGGCCAATTAATCGGGCTGATTTCGGACATAAGGGACTCATTTATACGTTTACTCGGAGTTTGCACCCCTCCCATTAATATTAATAGGTATATACGTTTTGTAGATAAATAAGAATAAGCCCAGTCTTGTAGACAGTACCTAAAAGGGAAGCTTGAGTAAAAGTAAGTGTCTTACCAGAACATGACTTTGGTAGACGTTGAAGTCACTTTTTGTAATAATACTTAAGTAAAAGTCTTTTAAGTGTATGACATTTACTGTACTTAAGTATCAAAAGTAGTTTTCTGATATAAAATGTACTTGTGATTGAGCCGTTGTAGCTCAGTGGTAGGGAGAGTTGTCTTTCACCTAGAAGGTTGTGGGTTCAATTCCTGGCTCCACTCTGTCTTTATGTATTTGAGCACTTAACACTTAAATCCATGTTGCAGTGGGAATGAAAGATGTGTGAGTTCTATACTTAAGTACAGTAATGAAGTATTTGTACTCGGTTACATAACAACACTGAACAAGCCAAATGTATAAAAGTATCTCTGCTTAGCATCAGTAGATGAAGAACCACCTACATGTCATTGTGTTTGTTAGACACAGACAGAACGCTGAAGTGTGAACCACGTGTGAACTCAGTGACACAGTGAAGTCTCTGAGACACTGCTGGTGCCTCACTTTGTCAGTCGGGGAAAAAATAAGGACAAAAAAACCCTCTCAAATCTTCTTATACCAACATTGTCATGTATTAACTTTGCAAATGAATAATACAGTTTCACTAATGGCACAAAGTAGACTAAGAGAGAGATTGGTAAAAATGATCTGATGTACTTGTATTGCCTTAAAGTCATTGTTCTCAGAAACTGTAAAAATGCATCCAAACTTTTATTTTGACAGTCAGTGTGTCGTTGTTATTAAACGGTTCAAATTTATCAGATGGAGGGAAAAACAAACATCTGGCCAAACATCCACCAGAAAGCAACATTATATGTCGGCCATGGCTACACGGTAGTCTTCTTTCTTCTTTTTCTCCTTCGATTGTTTCCTCTGATCTGTTGAAACAAATATGAATAATATTTGGGCAGATTTTGTGTTTATTTATGCTACAGTCAGTCACTAGAAACAAAAAGTAAATTGTCAGTTGTAAATGTCCATCTACGTCAGTAGAGGAAACAAGTTGACAAGTGGATTTCAGTCTTTACAGCCTTGTCGTATACTTGATAAAAATGCAGCATCATTACCAGTAATGTAGTTCTTATAGTCCAAATATAACATCTTGAAAGTGAACACAGTGGAAAACCTGCGAGAAGTTTGCAAGCAAAGACGATGACAACGACAACAACACAAAGTGATCTTATGGAGTCTGCACAAGATACTGCCACCAGCCTGTCGAGACGTCGTCAGCACTAAGTGTGAACTCAGAAGTGAAAGTGATACAAGACAAACTTCAGTGTTGTTTGTCAGCACTTTGTTCCTGTAACTGTTTTTAGATGTTAGTTACTCGAGGCCACATTGCAGGGCGACGGTCTCATCTCAGCCTCAAGTGATGTAATAAAAGGCAGTGTTTTACAACGCAAAGCAATGGAATCATGCCAATGTGGACCGTTTGAAAATGAGCCCTCTGCTAAATGTGCTGTAAGTGGACAGAACGTCATTTTGTCCACACATTTTCAGTTTCATCACCCTGCGCTGCCGCTGGAAACCCTCTCACGGCAGAGCACGTAAGCATTAATGCAGCTGTACACTTTTCAGATGCAACGACACGCGTCAAGGTGGACCAGCCAGTGGTGGAGATGGATGGAGATGAAATGACTCGCATCATATGGGAGTTCATCAAAGAGAAGGTAAATGAGCACTTTTGAGAAGAAATTCTCAAAACAGAACATAATACGGTTTTGTTTATATGTGCTGTTTTTCTGTTGTACTGTATTGCATTGTTGTGCAAATGACACATCAGTTGTTATTCTCATTATTAGCTCATTCTGCCCAACGTGGATGTTCAGCTGAAGTACTTTGACCTGGGTCTGCCCTACCGAGACCAGACTGATGACCAGGTCACCATAGACTCAGCTCTGGCAACTAAGAAGTACAACGTGGCCGTCAAGTGTGCCACTATCACTCCGGATGAGGCCAGAGTCGAGGGTAAGTTTTCATTCTGTGGTATGTACATTTGTATGCAAGTGAATCATAAATGAACATTTTCAAGCTCATAATCTATGTAACATTTTGTTCCCCAAGAGTTTAAGCTGAAGAAGATGTGGAAGAGTCCTAACGGAACCATCAGGAACATCCTGGGTGGCACAGTTTTCCGGGAGCCAATCCTCTGTAAAAACATTCCCCGGCTTGTTCCCGGTTGGACGCTGCCCATGACAATTGGTAGACATGCTTTTGGAGATCAGGTGAAAACAAAAATAAAATGACCTGCTGATGCGTGTTTGCCGTTTTCAAACAGAAGAGACGCGTCACACACTGGTTTGATGTTTTGCTTTCACAGTACAGGGCCACAGACTTTGTTATTGACCAGCCCGGGAAGTTCAAGATTATGTTTTTCCCAGCTGATGGAAGCAAACAGAGGGAGTGGGAGGTGTATGACTTCCCCGCTGGGGGTTGCGGGCTGGGAATGTTCAACACTGATGAGGCAAGTATGAATGTATTTATAGATTAGCCTCCTGAGATTATACAAACCATGTTTATCGCATTTGTTAAAACGGATGCTTGTGCACTGTGTGTGTTTTCTGGTTTTTAATTGAATGGCCTTTCATATTTTCTTTGCACAGTCCATCAGTGGGTTTGCTCACAGCTGCTTCCAGTATGCCATCCAGAAGAAGTGGCCTCTGTACATGAGCACCAAAAACACCATACTGAAGGCCTACGACGGCCGCTTCAAGGACATCTTCCAGGAAATCTTTGAGGCGTAAGTCACTTGACTCCTTTGTGTGGACGAGCCACAGACCACAGACAGTGGCAAAGTACCCTCCTGTACGGAAGCCTTGAGATTCCACTCCAAGACACACGTCTCATTCTCAAAACAACAGAGGAAGTTGGGATTGAAAAAAAATAATAATAAATTGACTATTAGTCGACGTCAAAGTCACTTCCTTCAAAGGAAATAAAAGCCCTGTGCTGCTCTTCACTTTCTGTCAATTGTAACAATTGTTATTATGTGTAAAGGATCTTCAATAAGAAAAGGCATAATATTGTGAAATACACAAACAGCATAACAAGGATCTTAAGTTTATTCTTCACTTGACCAAGTGGGAAAAAGTGGGTGAAACAGTCAGTTTACCAACTCTCTCCACTATTTCTCTGCCATTTCTCGCTTCTTCTTTGTTTTGCATCACTTTGGGCTGTTTCATTGTTGTCTCTCCATCAGGAAGTACAAGCCAGAGTTTGACAAGCTGAAGATCTGGTACGAGCACCGTCTCATCGACGACATGGTGGCTCAGGTCCTGAAATCCTCGGGAGGATTTGTTTGGGCCTGCAAGAATTACGACGGAGATGTGCAGTCTGACATCCTGGCTCAGGGTTAGTGCACGTTTACTGGATGATAAGCGATATGTCGATTTTAATGACGCGTGTCTCTCTATATGTGTGTGTGTTGTCAGGCTTTGGGTCTCTGGGTCTCATGACGTCCGTCCTCATGTGTCCCGACGGTAAGACTATCGAGGCCGAGGCTGCCCACGGCACGGTCACCAGGCATTACCGTGAGCACCAGAGGGTAAGCGCCGTCACGTCACGTATCCTGGAGTGTTTTGGTCTTTTTTTACTTTAGAAGCAAAGAATACTGTGTACACATGTGGGTTCTTACTAATGTGAGAATGAGGAAATGTTTGCACATTTTTTGCCAGAGCCAATTTTTCTGTGGGTTCGTTCACAGACACTTGGAGTCAGGTGTGAGGTGAGATTCAGTTTGAGCAAACAGGATTAGGAGATATGAACATACATGTGCTGTTGTGATGTGGCAGAGACTTAATTGTTTCAGTGAACCGTGATGTCAGCAGATAGGAATCCTAAGCATCAATGACATGTTGAATGATCAGTAACTGACTTTAATTTTTACTTTGCTTTGTAGGGACGACCAACCAGTACCAACCCCATAGCCAGTATCTTTGCTTGGACCAGGGGACTGGAGCACAGGGGCAAACTGGATGGAAATGCTGATCTGATAAAGTATGTTTCTCTTCTTATAATAATAATAATAATAACAATAATGATTTAAAAGAAAGCTGTACATTGAGGGATGTAATGCTGCCCTCCACAGTTCTCAGTCATAGTTCTCGATCACTCATCGCAGTTCAACGCTCTTAAACCATTATTTACTTTATTTATTTAAGTGTATCTGTGTTTTTTTGTTGTTTTTTTACGACACACAAACGCTGAGTTGTTGTTCTGCACTGTGACTCTTCAGTTTCTCCCAGACGTTGGAAAAAGTCTGCGTGGAAACTGTGGAAAGTGGTTTGATGACCAAAGACCTTGCAGGCTGCATCCATGGGTTGAGCAAGTGAGCGTTTTTGTCCTGGTTTTTGGAAAAAAAAAGGTTTATGATGTTCTTACGTTCTGTGTCGTGTGTTTATTACCACGCTAACCTTCCGCTCTTGTTGCCTTGCAGCTGCAAGCTGGATGAACATTACATCAACACGTCAGACTTCCTGGATGCTATTAAGACCAACCTGGACAAGGCTCTGAGCAAATGAAGACACGCTCACTAAACATGGCTATTTTACTTCTGCCTTTACTGTCACTGACAAACAATTTTCAGCTTGAAAATGCAACATTTTTGCATTAACATTAATATTAATTCAACGCAATGGCCATATTTTACACTCAGAGGGCAAGATTATTTTAAACACCTACCAGGAAAGATTAATTTGTAGGTGTGGTTGCATTCACTTCAAAAACAGGTTTCAACAAGTGGAACTAAGATGCATTGGAGCGCGTCAAAGTCTGGCGACAAGAATGAGTTTGAGGTATTGTAATAATAACAATAATAATAATAATAATATTACTACAGTGAAGCACCATGAATAACTTTAGTTCAGGAAGAAAGAGGCTCAACTCAGTATTTACATCTGTCAAAATTGCCCAAATCTGACCCGAAAGTGGACGGTGCAAAACAAAAATGACATTGTCAAATCCACAACTCCTCCAGTCTGTACCTCATCGGGGCAAATCCGTATAACAGTATAAGGAGTCCACATACACATTCTGTTTTATATTCAGACTCCGCGCATTTGCTCAAACAAGCCTCTGACCAGCAGTGCGTTAATGCAGCGCCACATGATCATTCAGTCAGCATCACATGCAACCTTTGACTGTGTAACTGTGAGAAGGGGGTCGTCTGACAGCATGTACGGTGTATTACCAGCAGATGTCGACATGTCACAGTCAGAGTGTTGTGTTGTTGCTCACTGTGTTTTTTTTTTTTGTAAGCTCATCTTTCACTGCACCACTGTTAAATAGGATCTGTTTTGTTTGTCGCTGCACATCATTATTAGTGGTTACTCATGTAACAATTGTACTTAAATGAGTGTTATTTAAATCTTCTGGGTTTAACTGTTTGATTGATACTACAATTTATATCTCATCAGCGGAGAATCTCACTAAAGGCAGCACGGGAGGATATGAAACACTAATTGGGCAATATTAATTTGATATCTTGTTTATTCTTATTATTAGGAAACATAGTATGTTCAGAACACATGGTGTGTTTTTTAGAACATTCTAACCAATATTCTAAACTAGACTGCAGTACACTAAAATATCTGGCTTGGAGTCTGTTGAATCTTCAATAGTATTCAAATGGGGAACTTTCCTGTAAGTATCTGAATGTATTATTTAACAAATTGTAAATAGATCTGATGTCCAGTCATATTTACTGATCAATTTATTAAAGGCTTTTTAATTATTACCCTCTTGAGTGCCTCAGATTTCTCACGATCCCTCCTAGCACTCCTATCTTATTAGAAGGTTGTGAGTTTGATTACTGGTTCTGCTCATCTGAATGTCTCTGTGTCCTTGGGCAAGGCACTTGGGCATGAATGTGCGAGTAAATGGATGTGAATGAGTGAGTCAAGACTAGAAAAGTGCACTATAAATACAGATCATTTACATTAGAAGAATCAGGTAAGACATTAATGTCTGTTCTTTAATGTCACTGCACTCAGGGAATTACCTTCACAATTCTTAAATGGAACAAGTTTGGATGAGCCAGGGTTTTTTTATTGGAGCTGGCTGCTCAGACAAAGGGACTAATCAGGGGAGAAGGACCTTAGTAAGATGTTACCAACATCCAGATGGTCACTCTGGCTGAGGTCCAGAGATCATGTCTGCAGATGGGTGAAACTTCTGAGCTCTCCATGTAAAGTGCCTTAGGATAATGTATGTTATGAATTGATGCTATATAAATACAATTGAGTTGAATGTTGAATGTCTGCAAACTGTTGCACTACACCTAGGAGAAAGTCACACTGGGTCAGCGCTAACCCTACCTTTGCTCATGAGCACTAAAACCCCCTTGTGACAAACGCTGAAATCTTTTATAATCTAATCTCATTTACACAAAGGTATCCAGTATGTTTATTCAGTAAAGTGCAGAAACCACCTCCCGTCACTGCTGCTGAGAAGCTTCCCATGCAGTGACAGTATCACCAAGCCTTCTACACCACACAATTTCAGACCAGAAAATCTTTTCCGAAAATTCTCATAACTCTGTTCAACCTCATCACAAGCACACATCAGAAACAGCTGTAATACTGTGAACTTACTGCAATGCTTCAAATGACAGTATATTCCAAACCTGATAGTCCTGTGACCAGACCACTGTCGACAGACCAGATCAGCGTTAATGTGCAGGATCCTGTCCAGACTCTTCCCATCACTCCCTCATATAAAGTACGGCCTAAAACTGTACTTTTCAAACTAATATGTGACATGGAAAAAGTGAAGCCTTGGACATTTTCAGGCATTGTCATCAAAAAAGAGAAATTCTCACACGATAGACTGTTACATTGACAACATGACTAAACATCTGGAGTGTGACTGGTCATTCATCGTGACACACATACAGTATTTAAATAGAAACTAGGATTCGGAGCAAGTGTTGCACAAGTACAAGTAATCCACCATGTGGTGCTGTTTGTACTAACTCTTTCAAGGAATGCACCGACTGCTTGAAACATATTAAGGATGAAGTAAGAAGTGAACCAAAGTGTAGATTCATGGAATGGTCATTTTTCACACACAGAAAAAACACAGTGACGGATTACAAGTCCAGTCTCCATCATTTAACTAGAGAACCTTTATTAAATAATTAATGGTCAATATTCATGAGGTTCCTCATTATGAAAAAGAACAAGTAGACCATTCCTCTGGTTTAGTGTGCATATCAGAGCTGACCTGCATGGCAGGACAGGGGGAGCTGACTGTTTTCCCCAAAACAGATATATGAATAGTAGGACTACTGTCAGTCAACTTTCAATTCAACCATTACAAAATGTAACCACGGAGTCTATGAACTAATGTTTCTTTCCCCCATTTTTTTTTTTCTACATCAGCATGTTGCTTTTTAATCACCATTTTGGTGTTTTGTTTTCCTTCAGAAGGAAAATGTATCTCTGGATTTATTGAATTGAAAGTTAAGTGAAAACAGTCCTGATTTTAAGAATAACAATAACAACAAAAAGCTCAGAAACGCAGATAATCTCCAAGACTCACCCATTCTTCAATTCACATCTGAATTGACAACTGTGTAAAACCCACATGGAAGAATCTGCACTACTGAGAACACACACTACGTTTGTTGTTGTTTTTTTTTTATAATATTGCCATTATGGGCTATTTTCCCAAATTCTTCTCCTTTAGGGAAATTACTGAAGACGGGCTTCACAGAAAAATGACAGTTCTCTTTGAAAGAAAGTGCTTTGTATTGTTCACTCAGTAATTCAAGAACTAGAGCAGTATACCGACTACACAGGATTGATTATTAATGTAAAGCAAAACCAATGTGAAACACAACCTGTGGGTTAACGCGCAGCATGTCACAGAATCATTTGTACAGTGAGAGGGCTCAACATGCCGGCAACACGGGTTTTCTGGATTCAGCCAACATGGGACAAGTGTTACTACGTGTCCTCGTAAGAAAAAGGCTTCAACAGCCTGTGCCGAAGCACAAATGCACTCAAAGACTGGCCTGTTTTGCAATTTTGCAGTGATTTTCTTGTTAATTTTGGGTCCGTTCGTACGGAAACAGTTTCACTTTAACATCCTACACCCCGACGTTTCTTGCACTTTCTGCTTGTTGCACTACTGGTGAGATGCAAACCTCATTTCGTTACCACGAAACTTGGATTTGAGTAATGACAATAAAGTTGAATCTCATCTCATCTCTGTTTTAAGTTTTTAGCCGAGGGCTGGGCAGGAACGGGGCGACCGCGACTGTGAACTGTTTCATAATAGCATTCACACCTATGAATATGTTGTGACTACGTATGAAAATTTCAGTATACAGTGAGTAAATAGCCGACGCGGTGGAAGCTTAGTTGCAAATGTATCTAACTGGCACTTTCAGTCAAAAATATAAGAGCATACACTGGGAGTGAGTGAGTGACAACGCTGGCAAAACAGTAAACAGTTTTCTACCACATCAAATGTAACCGATGGCTCTGCAACTGCAGCATGTTTTTTTTCTTCTTCTTCTTCTTCTTTTGAAATAAAAGATACATACACACAACATACAGATTTGACTGTCCGCTAAGAGTCCTGGAGTCAGTTAGAGTAGTTATCCCAAAAAAAAAAAAAGAGCTCCAGACTAAAGCGAGTCGTCAGTAGCTTCAGTGTCACTGCCATAATGCAACAGAGCTGAAACGTCTTCTTTGAAGCGTGACTCGTTCTCCTGGCCTCCCCATCAGAGTCTGGCAGTTTCTGGCTCTTCTGGAAGGAGGCCAAAACTAAAAGAAAAACCCTTTCCTCAAAGTCTCCCAAAGTGATGACAACAGTATCCAAATAATTTCCCCTCTGCTTTGAAAGACAAGATTCATGTTCTCTGGTCCATCGCCACTCAAGGTGTAGCGTAGCTGCTCGTATCCTTGCCGAAGTTGTAATACTCCTCCATGTCCTCCATGTTGGCTGTGGTGAGTTTAGTGAGGTTCTGGGAGCCACCATTGTCCATATTGTCTGGTGATGTAAAGCCGAAGTTCTGTCCTTCATACTCCCCCTGGTTTTCCATTTCTGGAAGCACTTCTGGAACAAATGAACAAATAAATGATTACAAAAAAGGTCCTTTTTTTCCCTCCTTGATTAAAGCCTCTGAAAAACTCTATAACCTGCTTTGAGATAATTGTGCAACACAAGCAGTCAAAACCAAACCCGTGACCAGATGTTTGTTATTCACATGTAGCCGAATGACAAATACGACATAGTCTTTTTGTTATTGAACAATTTGACACCCGTCACAAAACCGTTCTGGATGTGAGGTTGGAAGGAGAAACGAAAGTGTTCAATAAACCAACAAAAATAAAGTGACGGTCACTTCTTACCTTGTCCCTCTGGTGAAACGTCCATTCCGTGTTTGACCTTCATGTGCCTGCTGAGGTTTCCCTTAAGGTTGAACTTACTGGTGCAGTAAGGACACTTGAAGGGCTTACTGCCAGCGTGGAGGTGCATGTGACCCAGCAGGTTGTACATTCTGTTGAAAGACTTGCCACATACCTGAAAACAATGTAGAAACACCATTTAAAAACAAAAAAATAGTGACAAAAGCACTAATGTGAACTGACAAGACAGTAGAAATGGTCTGACAACAGCTGGCTCTAAGGCTGTGAATTGGATTTTAAACAAAAACACCCTTTATGAGTTGCTTAATAGTAAATCAGTAATTTCTCCTTTACCGTCACATTCTATCACAGAGGCAGGTTCACTGAATTAACCACATTATGCTGTGGTTTCAATTTCAGTTTCAGGAGCTCAAAGAGACAATAAAAAAAAACAGTTTTGGGGGTCGACCTGGGTCCAATCGGGTCAAATACTCGCCTTGCATTTGAATGGCTTGACAGGCAGGTGGACGATCATGTGTGTCTTGAGGGTCTGTTTCTGGATGAAGCTCTTGAAGCAGACGTGACACTGGAAGGGCCTGACGCTGTTGTGGATGAGCATGTGCCTCTTCAGGTTCGCCGACAGGGTGAATTCTCGCGAACACACATCACACTTGTGGCCTTTCATTCCCTGCAGAGTCAAAACAAAAAGGAACGGTTTAGTCATTTAAATACAGCATACACAGAACTGCTTCTTTTTTTTTGCCAGAATAATTGCTTAATTCACAGGTTTTCAAACTGCCAGATGTTTGTGTGAGAGACATGGACTTAGTTTATGTAGACTGGCTGATGATGATCAACACAGTGAGCATTTCCAACAGCAAATGAGGCCTCCATTAACACCTGACATCTGTTATAAAGTCACACTCTTTCTGCCATCAGACGAATCTAAATGTAGAGAAACATGATACACGCTGGCTTGAGTCTACTATCATGTATATGTACTATGTTGTCTCCACATAGTGCATATACACGAGTCAGCTTTATACTACTGTCATGTACTGTATGTGTACTATTTAAAGACAACATGCCAGATGTCCATATGGAAATCCAAAGTGCGCCAAAGGAGTTCAGTCTTGTAAAAGATCAGTCCTTACGCCGCTCTCACAGTATTCACATCCAACAGGAAATGCCTGAACAGTGAGAAGGAAGTCACAATAGCAGACAGTTCACGGCAGCGAAGGCCTTGAGGTTTATCTAAATGAATGTACTGCGGCACCATCCTCTGCAACTCTGCAGTCAGTGTCAGCAGACGCACAAGTGGCACTGAATAAAAAAAGTGTTATTTAAAAAGGCCAAATATGCATCACAGCTCACGAGTGTGTCAAAAGGCTGTTGGTATAAGCAGACAACCATGGCAGACTCAGTCCACAATGATGTCTGCAAAAAAAAATTGTCTTCCATTGTCGTCCACCAAGCGGCATTGAATGGACAGCTGACTCAAATACGTAATACTTTACAACAGAGGACATTTCTCCTCTGAGGACACAGGACACCCCGTGTCCAATTTTGTGTGTAGTTCTAGATTTTCGTTCAGTCAAATTAGGGCCAAACTTTGCAAAGCCACCCTATTCCCCTCTTGTGTGCGTGTGTTTATGTATGTAGTGCAGGTCGGGGAGCAGCAAGCACTTGAAGGCACTTCATCTAGACAAGGATTACAAAGAATACGAATGTGTGTCATAGATGTACAGAACTAAATCCATCGGAAAATGCAGTGCTGAACAACACGGCATCTCACTTCCATGACCATTTTGACTGTGGGAAACAATCATTTATTAAGATTTTGGTAAAATGTTTATCCTACTGCTTACAGTGAGATTAGGACAGTTTTTTTTGCAGGATCTTGCAAAGGATCAGTCCTGTTTTGTTAACATGAACAAACCGTTTTCTAAGCCAGACAGTCAATTCTCTTGAGGATGTCCACAGGAGACACATTCTGCAGCATGTTCAATTGAATGGGTGATTAACTGTACTCTGTGACTTCATGAAAAAATGAGCACACTAGTGCTGACAATGTGGTAGCACCACAAAGATAAAAGCCCTAATAATATGCAACAAAGTTCCCATCTTTTCACTTCTTCCTTTTTTTTTTTGCAATAAGCCTGGGGGTATTTATTTTGTTACAGTAAGATATATTACAGCTTTTCCTTTTATGACCTAAAAGCCTCAAGGAAATTTTTTTGTCACAACCAAAAACCAGACACGAAAACATAAAAGGATGAGGGAAGCAGGATGCATGCCCGCAAGGCACATGCAAGTGTGCTTACCTGTCTACTTCACCAAACCCCAGTGAGTAAAGAACAGGAGATGAACTGAGGCAAGGCCTTTAGACAGCAGAGGTGTGGTAGCCTCTCTTTGGTAATCCAATAATATGCCTCTTTCTGTGTCTGTTTGTTTTTGATTTCATCGTCTTTTTAAATGTGACAAGAAAAAAAACATATGTAATATTTTATAAACTACAGTGCAGTCTGTCCAGCGGCGGTGTCAATACCTTATGAGTGAGTGAATGCTGACGCAGGTGGTGGAGCTGCACAAACTCCAGGCCGCACTGGGAGCAGGTGTAAGGCCTTGGGCTCTGGTGCTTCAGGAGGTGGTTCTGGAGCTGGCTACGGTAAGCAAACGACTTGTTGCACTCGGTGCACTGGAAGGTGTGGGGGCCCTGATGGCTGGTCTGATGGCGTTTGAGGTGGGCGTAGGTGGGGAACTCCATGCCACACTGCGAGCACACATGGCACCGACCCCGCTCGTGCTTCACCTCATGCGCTCGCAGTTCGCTGGGATAGGCAAAGCCGCGGCGGCAGAAGCGGCAGCTGTAGGGCTTGACGTCGGTGTGCTGGAGCATGTGTCGCTTCAGGTGGCTGGTTTGAGTGAAGCCCTTCTTGCAGACGGTGCACTTGTGAGGCCGCGTACCTTGGTGCGTGAGCAGGTGGGTTTGGAGGTGACTGGGCTGCTTGAAAAGCTTCCCACAGTGTGGACAGGCATGCGGTTTGATGCCATTGTGACCCAGGATGTGCGTGACCAGGTTGTACTTCGAGGTGTACGATTTGTCACACATGCGGCACTTCCAGCGCTTCAGGCCGTCTCCCACGTCTACACAGTAAGATTCATCAATCTGAATGTTGATATCGAGACGATCTACGCGGCGACCGCCGTGCCGACGGGGAGGCTGCGGGTGCGGAGGCGGCTGGTGCTGCCCTCCTCCGCTCCCGTCTGTCCACATCATGCTCTGGCCACTCTCTTCGTACTCGCTCCCGATACCCATTTCCCCCGAATCATAGCTGCCCACCTCACTGCTCTGGAAGTAGCTGCTGATGGCTTCCTCTTGCTGCGTGGGCTTCATCATGTTGTTCCCCTGGTGTTCTACCTCTTCTTCATCCTCTCTGCCACCTCGACCATGGCTTCCCATAGGGCGCTGGCCTTGCAGGCCTCGGTGGGCCTGCTCGCCTCCTCTGTGGCCAACCTGTGAGGGCGGTGGGTGTCCGTGTGTGTTGGCTTGCTGTTGGTTAGTCACATCCCGCTCACACTCTGCACAGTTCTTGTTACTGCTTCTGAGGACGTTGGGATCCACTTGTACTAAACCGCCTCTGGGAGCCATGTTGTTAAGCATATGGACACAGGGGGACACTCCAGAGTTCACCACTTCCCCTTTCACATGGGACGGGGCCACGTCACTGCCTTGAAGGCCGTGACGATCAGGGCCAACCATTTTCCCGTCTAGGTGTTGAGGCGGCCCCTGTTGCCACCTTCTCTGACTGCAGCTGGGTTGCATCTGTCCGTCTTCCCCCAAGTTGTCTCCTAAGTAATCTCCGTTAGCTCCGATAAGCTGGTCTGCGTACTCGTAGTCAACTCCGTCTACTGGGGGCGCTGGGGACTCTTTGGGTTCACCGGTGTAGAAGCCGTTAGGTGCAATAGTAGCTCCAAACACTTCATTCTGGGAGATGAGACCTAGCACGGCGGCCTGGGCCAAGGACAGCACGACTACTGGATCTGTCTGTGTGCCTATGTCCACCAGCCTGGCCATTACCTTGGGCTCACATCTACCCAGGCGCCGGCTCGCCTCCTCCTGGAAGAGAATGAAGAGAAGCACATCAAGACATCAGCAAAGCAAGGGAACACATTATACAAGTGCGACTGTAAATATACACTTTTCCTCTAAATGTATGATTTATTCTGTTGAGGAGACATTTTTAGTTTCCTCTGTCATCAGTTGTGTGGATTTAGTTTTTAAGGCCACCTCATTAACAACAGTTGCTAGGACACGACTCCTAAGAACAGCCCGAATATATCAACAGTGGACACTCTGGGCTACAACCAGGTTGTCTGTATGATGAAGATTTGACCCAAGTAGAACTACAGCACACCAAAAGTAATCAAACAAGGACAAAAAAGAGTCGAGACTTAGCATCCAATGTGTAATTTTTTGAGCTGGTTGTCAAGAGAGATAGACGGAGGAGTAAGAAACAGATTTTGATATTGAAGAGCCCTTCATTGCATCACCTTGAAGGAAGCACAAAAACCATAGAGAGATAAACTGAGTCCCTTAACACAGTCAACCTGAAACAAGGCTTTCAAAAAGCAACTTTTCAGATCTAGTGTCAGACACAAGAACTATGAAAGAAAGCATCCTAATTCAGCTAACCATGGAAGGTTAGTGTGTGTGTGTGTGTGTTATGAAGGATTAGCTGGACTACTGATCTACACAAACTCCTTCAAGTGCAAGACGGGGAAGAGAAAATAACTGAGTGAGATTAAGAAATAAAAAAAAAGGAGGAGGAAATAAACAGACGAGAGCTGAAAGAGAACAGAGGGGGAGAGAGGGAAAAGCAGATACTGAGGGAGGGAGAGAGAGAGAGAGAGACCAGGCAATAGTCTAGGGGAGAGGAGGGGGAGAGGAGAATTGAAAAAAAAGAAAAAAGAAAGGTAAAGGGAGAATAGAGAAGAGATAAGGAGAAGGGTGGGGTGGGGGATAGAAGGGAAGGAGCTGAGAGAGGGAGGGAGGGAGGGAGAGAGGAAGGGTAGTGCTGAGTGAAAGAGTGAGAGGGTGAGTGTGAGGCAGCAGGCAATAGAGAGCAAGAAGAAGAAAGAGAAAGAAAGATATGTTGAAACAGAGGAGGGGAGGGGGAAGCAGTGAGCAACCAAGAGACAGAAGGAGGAAGAAAATGACAAAATGAGACCCAGACAGAACTAAAGATAAAAACTGTAAAGAGAAGCAGACAAGGGAAATGAGAAGACAAGAAGAATACGGAGGAGTTGACAGAAGCTGAGAAGATGGATGGAGAAGGAGCTAATGAGTTGATGCCAAGTGACCATTCTCAAATTGTGTATGGAATAACAAAACACAAGCATGGCAACTTTAAAAAACAAAAACAAAACAAGGAAACACCGACTACAATTGCTACTTTCTTGGTGTGATCAAACCCATGTTGCCCTTCCACCTCAGTGAACATGCTACGAGTGAGAGCCGGTAAAACTCACCACGCTCCTCCTGCTGTGAGGTTTCAGGTGCTTCAAGGATCTCATTCTTCAGTGCAAGTGTTGAGTGAGAATAGGCTGCATTTGCTTCCTATTTATACAGGAGGACTGAGGGGAGGCGGAGCTAACATTGCCTGCCCTCTCTCCACTACCACCACCTCCCTCTGCCTCACCACAGTTTCAGTAGTGATTCCACACAAGCTCAAACACAGGCTAGACACAAACAAACAAACAAACAAACAAACATTCTCCCAACAAACCAGTTGGTTTAAAAACACATGCCTCATGTCACTGACGCACAGGGCTTCTTCAGAGTCTGGTGATAAATCGGCCAAGTCACAAGACATGCAGGCACTAACAACAAAAATAAAACCAACATCATCATCAGTCTGAAAATATGAGGCACCTCCTGCCTCAGTCACCCACATTTCCTCCATCTTTGTCTGTCATTCTTTGTCTCTCACTGTCCGACTTTCATCCTTCATCTATTTGCTCCTCTAGTCCTATCTATTGCCGTGTCCTTCTCAGTGTTTCATCTCTCACTCTCTCTCTCTCTGTGTCTTTGAATCCCTCTCTTCTTATTTATCAAGTCAGGGTCAATGATTGGGGAAAAGTATTGGACGATTGTGTCGTGCACAGACTCAGATGCAAGTCTCAAGAAGAAAAGGTGGAGGAGAGAAAGAGATGGAAGGTGACTGACAAGGAGATGAGCGAATGAAAGACAGACAGGGAAGAAGGATAGAGAGAGAGAGACAGGAGGAGGAGGAGGGACTGGAAGGAGAGAAGGAAAGAAGGGGGGGCAGAAAACCAGAGAGAGAGAGGGAGAGACTGAGGGGGATGGGGAGAGTTGAGCAGAATGCAGTAAAAGAGTAAGAAAAATATGGAAGATGGATGAAGGGAAGAATTGTTTAGAGGGAAAGATAGAGGAGAGAATGAAGGTGTTGTACTTCTTATATCCCCCTCTCTCCCTCTCACACACACACAGATTTCAGATTGCAGATTGCCACCTGAGGAACAAACATGAAGGTTTAAGTGGTGGGAACTTTCACATCCTATCACATCATCTTGAAAGCAGTCACCAAATTTGGAGAAGCATGGCGAGATTGTGCCAGTCAGTATGTTTCCATGCACAAGTCAAGCAGCCCATGGCCAAGTGGAAGGGAATTGGGCTTGTAACCAGACCGGTTCAAATCCCAGGACAGGTCAAAGGTTGGGCTGCCCCTATGCAAGATACCCAAGGTTCACTATACTGGTGTGCAATGGCCCTGGTATACTCCCTCGCACAAGCCGTGCTCACCGAAGTGAGCCCTGTATACCCTGGTATAGTCACGCATCAGGATCCTGTAGTATCTGACTTTACCATCGGGTGGTTATACAAGTCTGGACGTGGGGAAGAAGAAGAGAATGATGCTTCATCTCCCCCAGACACATCTGGTTCGAGCAGCTCATCAGCTGAAAGGTCCGTCAGTTCGAGGATCACCAGGTCGAGGCTCGGATGACTATCCTTGGCGACTACTTCTTCTGTTGTTGAAATGTTTTTTTCTACTTGGTGAGCGGGGCTTAATATATCACCACATATATCACATATATCAGTGGGGCGGAAATTCAGTTTGCACATGCACTATCTACGTGCAACCAACGTGCTCTTTGTGCACGGTTCCAAAATCTGGGTTACACACGCAGCCTGCACGGTGATGACGCAAATCGTGTCATGCGCACTATACGCATTGCATCTACCAAAGCCTTGAAAAGGATGTGTCAAATGCAGATCATTATTGGCGTGTGTGCAAATAAAAACAACTACTTTCAAGTCAAGCCACAGTTTTAGCCCCACTATACAAGCACTGGTGGGGAATAGATTTATTGTATAATGTGTCCACCACCACTCCACTATATAGCATGCGGTTAGCTGTTAGCATGTCAATCACTTATAAACACTACATTTATCACTTCATTTACACTACATTCTTGTGTAAATGAACTGATTGTTAGCATGTGAGCATATCCTGCCAGTGCCACAAAAGGAAATCCGAAAAATTAAAACAAATGAGATTATTCAAAAATGTTCAATAACAAGTTTAAACTATATTTATATTTTACAGGCTGTAATCACATATGTGTGCATCATTAACAATCAAATGCTTGGGAATGCTGTATGTGCCGAAAGGAGCGTTATCTCGTCAGCATGCTGTACAGCCACCTTCCATTTCGATCAATCATGTATCCACATGTCACAGAGCACATCTGCAGTAGGTCTGAGTAATAGAAATGTGAAGACACTGACAGCCACAGTGTTTTGGTTATGAGCTGCACAGACAGTATTTTAGCGATGCTTCCTTTAAAGGTAGTAGTTTGCTCCCCTGAGATAAATCAACACTTAGAGTATAGGTACAGCTGTGCTGAAGACAGACGACGACCGAATAAAACTCATCGCTCAAGAAAACAGGAATATGATCGAAAGAATCAGAGATGATGAGAAAAAAGACAGAAAAAAACATTATATCAAGAAAGTATGACCTCACCAGTAAAATGCAATGGAAACAAAAATGAAACATAAACAATCCTTTGAAAATGTTTCCTGTAAACACACAATCATTTCGGGAAATATCAAAACGGCTCTAAAAGCTGTAGTACACATGTCAGGCCTGTAGACGGAGAACACTGTGCACAAACTTTGTTCTAAATAAAACTCTATTCTGATGAATATAAATTACAATGCATGCAGTCATAGAAACAGAATGAACCAAAACAGGGAAAAGGAAGGAAGGAAAGAAAATAAATATTAGCATGAAGTGAACAGTCCTAAAAACCACCAAACACAAGAAGAGGAAGACGGCAACAGTGAACAGCAAGCGCAAGAGAGAAGTGGGACAATGACGTCATCATTTTTTACCAAAGTAGAATATTGGCTGTCTACATATAAACGCAAGGGTTCAGGGTTCCGAAAAAGCAGTTTCCATGTCACTGCGTCTCCACCTCCCGAGGTGGTTTGGGTATTTATAATTGTACTTATATGCAAGTGGTCAGCTGCCAGCCAACTGCAATCCAATCACCAAAAAGACATTTTAATGCCAGGTGTAAACGGGGCCAGTGAAACTGAATTGATGAGGTGGAATAACCATAGTCAAGGAGGTATTGTCTTGAATTACAGGAAAACTCATTTGTGGCTGTTTTTCGCCAAGTCCTAGTTGAAGTGGGTGAAGTGAGTTTGTATTTTAATCTTCAGTTTAATCAAAGAACCAGCAGTCATTCATATTTTGTAATGATAATTTATCCTGGGAATCTTCGTACTAATGTGAACCACTTTACATTTTATATTTAGATGACGAATGGACACCTGAAACAGCCCCTCCAACTGTGCACGTCAACGACTCAATAATACTGGAACATGTCTATGGGCTCACCCAGCCACCAATCTATCCATCAATGAGAAGCAACACTTGTAATAAATCACCAACCAACTATCAAATGGCTGCAGCTTCCAGCTGTGCAGAAGGAACACAGCAGTTTTTGAGGACACGCCATCTGTGAACCTGAGAGGTGAGGCAGTCACATGATCCATCTAGTTTACATTTCCCAGAGGAAGAGGACTGCCATTTGTGGTTGTTTTGTGGCCCAGCAAGTTGGCCACTTGTTGCATATGAAGCAAACAGGAGCAACCACCACGTTGGGGTAAATGCGAATGCACGAGGCAGGCAATAATATTTAGGTTTAATGAGAACAGTGGGGCCAGTGGATGGCTCCATTGATGTGCTGGTTAAATAAGAAATAAACATGGCGGTAACAGGGAGGGAGGGTTTTTCTTCAAAATGCAGCTTTTTTTTTAAGAAATAGAACTGATTCCACCACAAAGCTGTTTTTTTCTTTCACTCACTGAAAACATTTTTTTTTGTAAATAAAGTTAGTATCATAGATGTTATGGGGGAGTGTGCTAAACAACAGGATAGAGAGAACATGGAGGAAAGACAGAGAGAGAAAGAAACTGCAGAGGACAAAATGGGGCGTAATAGAGGAAGCAGAGAGAGACAGAGGGAGAGAGAAAGAGAGAGAGAGAAAACAGATGATTGCATGGAATGAAAGAGGGATTGAAGGGGGAGGTGGGGAGAGGAGATAAAGAGAGCAGGGATGGGAGGGTGAGTGAGTGAGTGAGTGAGTGAGGGAGGGAGAGAGAGAGAGAGAGGCAGCAGTGGGGGAGGGGAAGATGTAAAAGGAGAGCAAGAGACCTAGAGCGAGACAGAAAAAAAGAGAAAAAAGGAGAGAGAGAAAGAGGGAGGGAGGGGCAGTGTGCAATGTGAGAGAGGAAGAGAGAAAGACAGAGAGGGAGGGAGGGAGGCAAAGAGAGAGGGAGGGGTACAGCATGATGGAAACCAAGAGCAAGAGAGGGGGGGAAAAAGGGGATTGAGAGAGAGGGTGAGAGCGAGAGACAAGAATAGAGGGAGGGAGGGAGAATGAAAGAGGGAGAGAGGAGGAAAGAGGAACAGAGAGAGGGGGAGGGGAAGAGAGCTGGAGCGAGAATAACAGAAAGAGGTAGAGAAAAATAGGGAGTGAGTGAGGGAGAAACGGCACAAAACGTGTCTCACTCTATTTTGTGGATTCACAAACACGGATGCAGCAAAAGGAGGAGAAGTAAACGAGGGCTTTTGTTGATTTTTGTTGACATACATCAACACTATAATATAGAGCACCAGCTTTCATCACCCGTGTTAATCATTTTTAAAGTGAAAACAGCTAAATTCAGGAACATATTAATGTGATCACAGACCTGAGGACTCTCGGTCTTTTACACATCACAACTGTCATGGCACTCAACAGCGCAGCACAACTGATAGACTGGCCCGATTTGATCTAATCACGATAGATTGATGTCATTGTAATGCTGGGCCTGAGACGACTGCACCCCATTGTCCTCATCTCTTCCTCTCTGTATCCTTCCCATGGATACACCAAGTTACAATGCAGGCTACAAGTTCAGTCCTCGTCTCTTAAACCTACGTTTGATTACATTTTGGCAAATGTGGCACAATTAAAATCACGCCACTGCTGGCAGTGCTGACTGAGCATGGCTCGCATGCTTAGCGTAGCCAATGCTACATTGTGTGTAGCCTACAGACAGTATACAAATACGATGTAGTCAACATGTAAGTGTGATGAGCAGGTGAAATGTGCGAGTTGCTCAGGTAGGTAATAAAAATATTTTTTTTAGGCTTAAGAGAGCAATAAAACATCAACTCCAGAGGTTACATGGAGGGAATTTTATTCCTAACAATTCATTTGTAAAAGCATAACACAATATCCAGCCATGTAATCATCAAACATAATCACTTTAAGTGGAATTATGAGAAAAGACAAAGTTTACAGTCCCACTTAATGTCCACTCTGCCGCCTTGTTAAATGCTCCTGTGGGCTCACCTGCTCTGTAACTATATCAGACCGTTTCAAACTGCATTGCCCCGTTCTCCTTCTCTTTCCCATCACTCTATCCTCTCGTTTCCATGGACACCCCCACCCACTTTCCTCCTTTTCATCACTTCCTTATCTCTCTTCCCATCATCTCTATCGCTCGCTCTCGCTCTGCTACTCTCTCCTCAACCAATTTCTCACTTACAGGTTGAACTTAATAATGCACGTCTGTGGCATTAAGCGATCCAGTGTGATTCAACATATGGATGAGAAAGTGCGACATAAAGGACATAACCTTTTCCCCCCCCCGAGACTGAATCTAGTGTATTACATTGCATTTGCCATTTACATTGTGCTGTCTGCAAAAAATCACTTTCATTTAACAACAAATGCACTAAAGCAAAGCTACTAAAATATTCTTATTGCACAGCGCCTCAACTGTGCATTTACAAAAGTGACCTCACCTGTGAATGTGAATATTTCCTGGTTTCTTCGCTCCTCTACAACAGGAAACTGAATATCTTTGGTTTGTGGACAAAGCCTTTGATTCACATTTTTACCATTTTCTTACATATTATGGACCAAAAAATGTAATTGCTATGTCCAGAAAATAATGGACAGACTAATAAAACCAGTCATTAGCCCCAAACCACACAGTTAACTGATTCAGTTCAGAATCAGAGGAAGAGCCTAGACTATACAAGACCTAGCACAGATATCTCTGCATAATGTTAGGTAATTGAACTAAATGATCATAAAAGAGTCCCAGCTCTTGCACCTTAACAGTGTTAATGAGCTACAACTGACAGTAGGAAGTTGTGATTTTTAATAATAATTTGGTGCCTTTTGGGATTTCTTTAAAAAAAAAACGCATTTAGAAAGTCTGAAAAAATATTCAAATAAATGTAAAAATTATCACTACAACACTGTCTTGAATAACTTCACCCATTCCTGTGTTGGTGTAAATTCCATGTCAGCAAAAATGGCTGAGCAAGCGTCAATCAAATAAACCCTGTACCCACTCCCATGAGTTTACACCATCCATCCACAGAGATGTTACAAAGCTAAAACGTAGAACTCTAAATGTTAAAACTACTCAGATAAAGAGCTCAGTATTGCAGGACAAAGTGCTGCACTGTGTCATGACAAAAGCCTCATCAGTGACAGGAACACAGACGCCGAGAAAGAGACTGTGTAAAAGCAAAGAGGGGGAATGAGAGAAAGAAACAAAATTTTAAAAAAATGTGCAAAAACACACAAAAACAATGCATGCACACACACAAACAAACACACAGTTAAAAATACACCATTCAGTCAGACATGAACTAGGCCACTGCTCTGCGTTATGCTGAAAAGTGTTAGTTAGCTAAGTGTGCATTGGATTGCAGAGGCCTGAAGGCTAACATTAAATATTGTTGCACATTGTGCAATCTACACAATGGTCTGCCCAGAATATGTTATGGTTCAATCATAACTTAATAAAGGACCAATAACTCAGATGAAAAGGCAAAAACAAAAGGAAAGGATAAATAGTTATATCAAAAATAATGAGCAGATTTTACAATAACCATGTTACGTATACCTGAAGCAAAACAGGTTCACATACTGTAACTATAAAGCTTTTCTAACAGAGACTATGTTCAGCACGACAGAGACAAGCCGAAAATGACTCACCGGACAACTAGTTACAACTTCTCACAGCCAAAGCTGGTAAGGGCAGTATTAAGCCAGGTCAGTTTCATGTACTGGATTTGCCGGTTGTAAGCTCATTCTGCATCATGAAGCAAATGGAAGATTCATTCAAATATTCAGAATTAATTAACGGTAGATTTATGGTCGTATTTCATCTTACCCTGTTTATCAGCAGTACACAAATGCAAGGAGTTTAACAATAAAAAAAGACAACAATTTATCATTTTAAATAACAGCTGATGCTGATGGGAACATCATTATTTATCAATATGTGGAAGATTAAAATGTTACCGGATGATGACACTTAATGAAAACACATTACCACAATCACTCTTTATGAATGAATGCAATAAAATTCATGGTGATCCTTTCATTAGTTACCTGATGATATCACTTAATGAGAACACATTACAACAATCATTCTTTATAAATCCATGTCATGAAATCTGTGGAGATCCTTTTGTTAGTTTCTGTGAATTTTCACTTAACTGAACCTGGGTGGCAATAGAGAAGAGGGAGGGGAATCGTCTAATTAACAGGGGTTTTCCTCTGGGAACCATAGATATCTGCCCAAAACTTTGCGCCAATCCATGTATAATGTATATTTAAGGATTTCAAAAAGAAAACTCACGAGACGTCCGGGGACAAACAACGTAGTGGAGCTTAGTCCTCTGGGGACCATGGATGTCAGTGGCTATTGCTATTTTACAAAAAAAAAGGACAATTCAGCCCATAGCAATAGAATTCATCCTCTGGGATCATTAAAATGAAGTTTTATGAAAATCTAAGCCAAGTGGGGATAAGTCATCATTAAAAACAATTATAGATGTTTACAGAATACATCAGGTCAAACATATTTCAGAAGAATGTGTCGAATTGACAGCTGTGTTAATGATATGCAACAGGGAAAATGGGTGAGTTGCATTTACTGTTAATGAAGCCATATGGTTTAAACAGCTTGCGTTGGTCACACAAATAAGCTAGATCTGATGTTTTTTTTTTGTTTGTTTTTTTAACAATTCAACTTCACGGGCCTTTTTCCAGACACATTGCTGTCACACTGCACATACAAACAAACTGCCATTACACTCTGGAGGTTGTTTAGCATGGTCACAACCAACAGGCCCTACATGACACATGAGGCCTTTGTGATTCGAGAAACATCAGTCTCTTTTTTTTTAACCCTGCCTGCAGCACAACTGTGCACTGCAATGTGCTGACACCATCATCAGCTATTCTAAACCCTTTACCACAGCAATAACCCACATCCACACAAAGGACGGATGGAGAAAAAAGGAGAAAGCTTAATTTGTGTGTATTTTCCAATTTCAGAAAAGATGATTGGTTGCTTCATTCTTTTAAGAAATACTGAGACTCTAATGTGCTTTTAGTTTGGCATTGCTAGATTGCATTCAGTACTGTGACTCTGCCAATGATCATCCATGGATGAACAGCTTATGATCCCCTGAGAGGCATACAGATTGTGTAGTAGCAGCAGCAGCAGCAGTGTAATAACACAATATCGATCCAAACTTCAGGAAATTCATTCATCACTGTATAACTCAAGCTGACCAAGAAATAGAAAAACTGCTCAGTTAAACTTGGGAGGCATAAATTCTGCAGACAGAGCCCTGACCTGAATTGCTGACAACTTGCCAGTACTTTGTGTTGATCTTGACAACGTTTTCGGAGAATATTACCACATTAAGTCAAGGGATCACCCTGCATAATGTCAAATACTATTATATCATCACTAAGCAAGCTTTTAAGTAATTCAAACAAAGCAGCCTGGTCCAAATACTGACACACGATACATCAAAGTCAAAAGGCAAGGTAAAGTCAGTAAAACAGTCCACTGACACAAGGTTAACAACGGTGTCAACAAACTAATATCACAGCCAGTTGACGGGACATATTTTCAGAGGTGCCATCAAGCAAAAACAGGCCAGAGGAATTATCATGATACCGAGGAGGTTCACACGCCTCAGACATACATTCAGGGAGGTAGGAGGATGAGCTATGAGGAGGCCCTGACATGTGTGCCTGGCAATTTGGGATAAACAACTCAGTAGAAAGACAAGAGATACACTATTGTAGCCACAGGTGAAGGTGCAAGAACATCATTACTTGACCACACTTCAAGAGCCAAACATTTTTTTAAAAATGAAAATTATTTTGAGATATTGGATATTGTGATGTTATTGTGTCATTTCAGAACTATGTTCAATCAGAAATGGGTCATTTTCTTCATCAAACAATGCAAACAAGATCTGCAGCACAAATTCAGACATGCATGGAAGTGGTACCTTGTTGAAGCCCAGGACACACTGCCCCAGAGGGTGGGCAATCAATGACCGTCCACAGTTCTCATCAGTCGGTGTTGACGTTCATGAGACTATGACTACTTTCTTCTTCCATGAAGAAAACACCAAGGGCAGACAACACCAGGACTGTTTACACCTTCATCACAGACATCTTCAAAGTTGTGCTACCTTGCGTCTGTCCATCAACAGAATGACAAGATAAACGCTGCAGTTTCTAAACGCTACCACCAAATATGTCTTCAGGTTTCCCTTTATCATTAACAAAACCATCCGCAGCACTCTTGCCTTTGCAGCAAGAAGACCCGGGTTTGAGACCCAGTTGGAAAAAGGGCCTTTATGCATGAAGTTTGCATGTTCTCCCCGTGTGTGCGTGGGTTTTCTCCAGGTTCCCCGGTATCTTCCCACAGTCCAAAAACATGCAATATGGGGATTAGGTCAAATTGGAAACTCTAAATGGACCGTGAGTATGAGAGTGAATGGTTGCTATGTCAGCTGAGATTGGCACGGTGGCCCCAGCAACCCTTGTGTGGAGGATGAAGCGGTAAAAGATGGATGGATGGAAAACCATCTGCCTGCTGGTACAAAAAGAAATGACCTCTCAAGCAGGTGCAGAACATACCTGCTGGTTACTCACTAGCTTTCTTCAATGTGGTGCATGCAATTTTTTTTTTGACAAACAAATGCCAATCTGAGGCTCTGTGTCAGTTTATCATTGTTCTTTGCTAACAATGAGGGACCATCAGTAACATACATGTAGTTGGTAGATACACTGAATGGTAGGCATGTATGCGGTCAGTAGTGTCATCACACTGTGGATTTCCCTTTTCATCACATAAATCAAAACTTAATAAGTCCACTCTGAGAACCTGACAGCCAGTGTTGAGATGCGGTGCCCTCATTAGTGCAGTGCAGTGGAGGATACCTGTGGCCTATCAATGATCTCTGAAGTGACGAGTCAGCCAACCGATGATGTGTCCCCCACAGGAGTAGCATGCAGCCTGGGCTACAGGTTATCTGCTGCAGTGCGGGGCCAACACAAACCATCTATGCAGGATTAGGTGACCAAAATATGGCCTCATTCCCTGCACCAGAGCTAGCTGATGCTATCTTTACACAGAGGATATGTTTGGCAGTTCAAAAGTAAAGGTTCAGTGTGTGTAAAGTAGGGGCCATGTGCAGCTCTGTTGTTCACAAAAGGGATAGTGTCTGCTGGTGAGCAGATTTTTTATTTACATAGGGGTTGCCTTTGAAAATTACCAAGAAAAATATTCTTTTTAATTACTCCAAATACTCCCCCATACTTAGCTAAATGCCAGGACCCACATCTGTCGATCGTACAATATATTATACACTCAAGCCTTGCTGAACAGCATACACACAATAATAAATAATAAACAAAATTAATGGCAACTTCAAGTCAGACTTTATTAATAACTATAACTGTTTAAAATATGAAACTGCCATACTATATAATGAATACAACTATACTACACTGGTGTAGTGTGGTCTACTTTAGCAAATATAATGCCAGTCACTACCCCACATCCCACACTTATGCACACATGCTCACACACACTGAATTGTGACGGTGCTTCACTGGTTAGATAAAAAACAGGGAGGGAGATAATGTTAATAATGTGCCGAATTCGTACATTGTTCTGTTTGTTATTGTTTGATTGGTTGCATGCGCTGTGTGTGGAGAGAAGAGGCAAACATATCAGCTGTTAGTCTGTGAGAGTGTGTGTGGGAGAGAGAGCGAGAGAGAGCTGCAGGGCAGGGAGATAAATGAATGGAACAATGCGGTTTTTTTAAATCATGATGGGGGAAATAAAGAAGAAAACAGAATCAATTTGTGACGGTCAGTGTCGATTCTGTCACCATGCAATGATTAATGTATGGGAAACTCTGGAAGTGTTAGGTGCACCTTTTATTTTGACGCAAGTCGAGGAGGTCAACATCACAGTTGGACGGTATTATGAAAATCTCTAAAGTGATATTGTTTGTACCGCAAACCGCTTATCCCCATTTATAGCAGGTCTGACTCGCATGAAACACATCCAATGTGAGCAGTGTGACAGAAACCAAGACATTCAGTGACACAGTTGCACTGCTTACACATCCAGTGTGGCCTAAGAATTAGTGACACTGTGACAAACAGAGGATTCCTCCACTCACCCCTCCATTTCCCATGGTGTCAGGGAGCTATGGCAGCCTTTGCATGCCATAACTGACATTCTTCTTTGATTGCGTAGTAAAAAAAAAACAGGCTTTGGCTAATTTGTCCCTTCAGGGCACTGCAAAAACATTGCAGCCCAAAATGGCAGTCTCCTAAAAGCAAGGTCCTTTCCTTAAATGCACATAAAAGGCCACGTCATTGTCCACATTCTGTGTCCACAGAGAGACTTTTCCGCACATATATACATGTCAGCAGCGTTCATACACAGCAGATAGCAGCCTAGCATACCGCACATGCATACTCGATGTTACACTGCATTACAGAAAGCAGTGATTTCTCACCACTGGTTCACCCTCTTTTGTATGACTTTGTATTCTTTGAGTGCCGAGTAGTGCATATCAGGGTACCTGGGGACCTCCTCGCATAATCTCAACCAAAACAAGAGCACATCACCAATTGGACTAGAAAGTCTTGTGCTACAGGGAGCATAGACACTGACAGCATGTTTGATAGACTCAACCTGGAAGTGCGCCCATGTTTGTCCACTGAGGGTCTATACAGACCACTTTGGAAATGGGTGGATGACAAAATGTACATCACACATGGACACATGTCAAGTATGACCTGGGCCTAAGAATACAAAAAGCAAACTTTTTTAAAGCAATTATACACTTACAATTAAACAAGTATAGTATATTATATTTCTGCCAATTAACATTTGAGCATAATTCCTGTTTTCAAATAAAACCCTCCTCTGTATCTTTAAAAAAAAAACAACACAAACTGAAGCACGGCTAAAACTTTGTTTAGGAAGACGGGCCTAGACAGGAGGACACCTCGGCCTCCTGCCTCAGTGTTTGGGCATGTAGAGGTGTGCAGTGTGTCGGTGCAGTGATGGGCAGACACCGTGGCCTGGTGTCGCCCCTCTACTCCTTTATGCGTCTCTCTACCCATTCTCTCCATCCCCCTCTCTCGACGCCATCTGTTTGTGGCATGAGAGAATGTGGAAGTAAAAAAAAAGGAAAGAAAAGACGACATTTTGACTGTAGTTACTGACCTACATCGACCGTTGGTTTTCGGTCCAACCCAGGAAAAGCCCCGCACTGACAGACAGCCGTCCGTAACGCGGAGACCGTCACATAATCATCAACACGGCACGTACATTTTCATTTTGAAGCCTGGTCAGGAGGAATTTAATAAGTTACGGTTGAAACACTCCTCCTCCTCCTCCTGTTCTTCTTTCTCTGCCTCGCCGGGCCGGACAAGTCAACGCTCCGGCGACAGCTACTCAAACATAAACCGCCTGTTATCGCAGAAATGGGGAGAAACAAATCAGCAGAACTTACCTGGTTCCAAAATCGGTTTATGGTGGCGACGTGACCGTGGCTAACGTGAACATGGGAAAACAGTTTGAGCGGCGGGTCCTGGTTGAGTGTAGCAGGAAGGAGGGAAGAGACGAGGGGCTGACGTGAATGAATAAACAACCGAGCTCCTCCTCAACGCCACAAGTAAAGGCGGACTCAAAGTGCAGTCACAACCACCACACATCAGCCATCACCATTATTTAGACATTATCTCTTCATACTCATTATTTCGTGTTTTCTCCTCACACAGCTGGCTTCAAAATCTTTCATAATCATCATTACTATATCCCAGTTAATGGTGGTGGTGTGCTGCTTTAAAGAAACCTTCCTCAGATACTTCCTTCATTGTTTATTTGTTTCATTTCTTATTTTAATAAGAAAGGAAATTAGCATTGTGTCATTTTTACTGTGAAACATCACACAGCATTTGTGTGACAACAAAATACCACCAGGGGGTGCTATGTCTGCACCCTGACAACAGGACTGGCATTAATAGCCACTTGAACTAAAATAATACACTCCTTTGAACAATGATAGCAATAATAATAACAACAACAATAATAACTGCGGTAGTAATAATAACGAGGAGAAGAGGAAGAGGATAGCTAAAATATAAATTAATCTCTTATATTATCACTTACAAAGTCCCTAGTTTCATTGGAAAATATGCACCTACAAAATAAATTCTTTGTGTGTATATGTGTGACAGAAACAAAAACCACCAGATGGCGCTATGTCTGTACCCCCAACTGTAGGACTGCAATTTATGGCTGAACAACATAAGTAATGCCATACTATAAATCACAACAACAACAATCTGCTTTGCCAAAAAAAGTACAGTAAAGTGAAGAAATTAGTAAAGAAATCAGACTTGTATGTCATACTGGTAGCGTCATATTGGACTGCAAATGTTTACAAGTTTTCAAGAGCCTACATGTCTTAACTCATAATTTATGCTGAGAATAAATTATCTACAGCCAACACGAACAAAGAGACAAACAACCATTCACTTGCACACTCATCAGGGTTCTCAAACTCATGACCTCGGGGCCATTTTGCACCTTGTCTGGTCAGGAGGGCAGAAAAGTGGAAACAAAGTCAATCTTTTGCTAAATAAAGCAACTTTATATCACAATATTCCAAAAAAAAACACGAAACATTAGTGACGATAAAAACAGAATTTATTTTGCTGAAGGATGAAATGTATATATGTATGATGCAAAATTAATCTATGACACAAAAACATTTGTCGTAGGTCGTCTGTTTTTGCGATACTTTTATTTTGGAAGGGTAAAATGCCGGAAGTAGAAAAATACGTGAGCATATAGTGCAAATTAAGGCCTCAAACGGAGTCTAATTGCAGTCTTCATGGTTTGTTTTAGCACCTGGCTGACGAGGGAACAAGGTCTGTACATGTTTTTTTTATATATTGTGCGTGTTTTGAGTAGCTTTTAATGTCGGTTAGTACTATAGAATTTCATTTTTATGTGTATGTTATGCTAGTAGCATCAATTCATTATTATCACTTCATTAACGTTATCCTATGCATGATTTATTTTCACAGCTAACCCTTTTTTTCAAGGAAAAATATAAATATAATTTGTTATTGCAGTTGGTTTATATGCACAGTTAATTTAGAAGCTGTTTTATTTGGCCGATTGTTGTTTATTGTTGTTTACTAAAATATAAATAAAGTTGAGTTAAAATATTTTAGGTTGATTGAAATAACATTATCATGGCTAAAGAAGAGTTAAAGGGAGGTAATTCATATCTTCATCTGAGTAAAATTTAGTAATATTTATTTTTTTGTATTTTTACCAGCTCTCACGCTGTGTTCAGGACCAATTAAGGGCATGTTTGGAGTGAATTTAAGTTTTAAATAAATCTGAACCACTAGTAAAAGAGCCAGACCTTTATTCAGCCTCAGCTCTTCATCTGAGCTAATTCTAGTGTTTGGGTGCTGAAACTGGGAATTATTATTAACTCTTACAATGTGTTTATCGTCAAATAATTTCTGTGAGAGATACACAAGTCTGACATTAGAGGGCACTCTCACTCCAGTGAGTGAGCCTGACTGAGCATTAAGCATGTCTTCAGATGTTTCAGAAGTCAGAAAGGTCCAAAGTGTCAAGTTAACCAGCAATAGCCTACAAAGATGCAAAGATCTGTCTCACTTCAACTGTTCAGCAATTTAATTATTTTCTATTCTCACTTTGTTTATTTTCCAGCAGTTTTCATATAAAAGCCTCCCGGACCAGTTTGTGCATGACATCACATACAGTAAGTCACTCCTTAAAAATGTGTACTGTATATGTTGACAATGACTAATGTGGAACACTCATACTGACTGTATCTCTTGTCGGGTTTCTCCGTCTGAGATGTATGTTATGTTGATTTATATTTGATACAATTTGGGTTATTAGACACTCGATCTTAAATCTTTCTACTTTCTCTCTCTGGTGCTTTGAAACAATAAAGCTCAGTGATGATTTAAAAAACAAAACAAAAACAAACCCTTGGGAATTATATAATGTTAAAATGAAATTAAAATTGGAGTATTAAATATGTAACACACACAAACCATTTTTTTAGGACACATCATAGACATGATGCGTTCCCTAGCCCCATACCCTAACCTTAACCATTACAATTAAGTGACTAACCCTTGCCCTAACTCTAACATAAACCCAATTATCACCCGATCCCTAAAACCAGGTCAGACAAAATGTCCCCACAAGGTCAAAATGTTCTCACAAAGACAGGTTTGTCTCACTTTTTGGACCTCATAACAATATAAATAGAAGTATACACACACACACACACACACACAGAAATTCAATTATTGTTACTTGATAATGATTAATATTAATGCTTAAATAGCTTCATGGCCATATGAAGTCTGGTTAATGAAGTGTAGTGTATTTGTTCACATGTTTTGGTGTCACAGTTTTTCTGTCTTTCACTCACTTTCTGCCTTTCCTTTGACACTGGTAGATGCACACCAGTAATGCACAGAATAATGACTTGCAATCTCACAAACTTCACAAGTAAATCTGATATTAGAGACTTTTTATCAGATTTCTTCATGACTGCAGACTGTGAGGCAGCAACACTCACTGGCTGACTCTGTAGTAGAGCCACAGTGAAGTATACTTGTGGGTCCGGTCCTTATGCAGTGAGGGGGAGGAAATATGTGACCCAGGCTGTCAGACCTACATCACCACACAATAGAAGTGAGATCCCAGAAGCTGTGCAGACATACTTAAGAGCTTGATAATACTCAACAGAAACCTGACATGGCCACATGGTTGGTGTAGTGGTTAGCACTCTTGCAGCAAGACCCGGTTTACGACCCGGTCGGAACTAGGGTCTTTTTGCATGGACATGCAGATTTTGGGATTAGGTAAATTGGAGACTCTTCATTGACCATAGGTGTGAATGTGAGAGTGATGGTTGTTTGTCTCTATATGGCCCTGTGATGGACTGGCGACCTGTCCAGCGCTTTTTGCCCTATGTAAGCTGGGATTGGCACCAGCGACCCTCAAGTGGATGATAAAGTGGTAGAAGATGAATGAATGAAGAAACGTGACATCCATGTAAAGTCTGACACCTACTGGTGAACAACTGAAACATCACTTGGCATCCACTGTCTCTTGAATTACTAATAAAAACAATGATGTTACAATGTCACTTTTGGGGGTGTAATTAATTAATTTTCTGTGTAAGCACATCATCAGTATTTAAAGAATAAATAGTGCATGAGATGAAGATAAAAGAGAGGCGAGTGTGTTTTTATGTGCTAAAATGCCTTGTCAAATGAAAATGGTTTGAGTTATTCTTCGATTAAAAGCTGTCTCATACTTTTTATGATGATGCTGTTAATATTTAGATAAAAGAGGTCCTTAAATGTCACAGGACAAATTGACACATCTGACCCTCAAGGGTACAAACATTCCACTGAGTCAGTTTGAGCATTACACATGTCCCTTTTTACCTTGCCTAAAGTGATTCATTTAAAAACATTGTTGTTACATCATTGTTCCTGTTGAACTGTCAAAGGAGATTGAGGCAGGTCAACTAAAACAGCATTAGACACTGAAGGTCTCGACTAAAAGTGATATAGTGAAGCTCTTCAACTACAAAGTCAATACTACTCTATACTCACTGATAAACGTAATTTGTTGCTGAGGTTCATCATTAATCATTCGGAGGTTTGTGTTACGTAACTGTCTAAAGCCTACGGGTGGAAAATAGCAGTTTTACTTAAACCTGCTCCAGTGCATCCCTCTCTGTTTTAGACAAGGTTAATGATTTTGTGCACTGCCTCTGTCTAAATTAAACTACTCCACATTCCAGTTGCAAAAGGATGTGTGTGTAATCTGTGTCTGTTGTAGAAGTGACTGCCACTCCTGTTGTACCATCAGTCTACACAGAGGCATCCTCTGCAGCACATAGTCATGCAGTGCTATTGACAGTTCACAATTCAAATGTCTATCAATACCAATTCACTGTGATTTTTGAATCTTTTGTGAGACAATGTAACATTCAAGAGTTAAGAATACTGGGGTATACACACTGTGAGGCAGGCGCTTTAGGAGTTTTCAGTAATAATTTAGGCTTGTAAAAAAATGTCTATTTCATTCTCTCTGACACTTTTTTCAAAGCACGTGCCTCCATGTTTTTGTCATTTGTCAGCAGAAAAGGTGATTTTCACATAACAGGCAGAATATCTGTGGAAATATGCAGGCAACGCTTTTACTTAGAATAAACCGCTCTCGCTTTTTCCTTGCCAGTGTATTAATATTCTGCTCTCATACTGTTGGTTCATCATGATGCACCACCATGATAATTTGAGGGGCTGCTCTTTGCAGTGCAGAATATATACAGTACAGTGGAGTCTTTGCAAACAGCTACAAAATGTAATTTCTGTGGGTGGTTGATTTAACAGCGAGGCCTATCTCCCCACGCCTACCTTCTCTGCCCTGCCTGTCGAAATCATGATTACCATCTGCTTCATCACTTTAGATTGTCCACTAGTGACTATGTTCTCTCTCAATCAAACAAACAAACAAGCAAACACACACCAGATTCTAATTTCTGCAAAATTCTGCAGGTTAACCTTCTTGTGTATGCATGAGCAGGCTCATGTTAACATTTAAGAAAGAACCTCCAAACAATCTGACAGCATGGCTGTAGACTCTTAATCTAGTTTTAAAATGATATGTGATGGAAATAGTTATACAATTTTTGATTTATGTTAGGTTAATTTTAGGTTAATCTACTGTAATCACTTATTTTGTCCAAGCTCTAAAGATCACACAGGATCACACTGAACAAATCAGTCTTATCATATTCCACAAATAAGTGCACACAGTCGATTTTAACTTTAGGCTGACATATGTTTGCTATTCATTCAAGGCAATGTAATACTCTGTTTTCCCATTCACTCAAGAGCGTGTTTTTATTAGGGTGTAACAGTATTACCTCATACGTCCTCTGACAGCGTGCTCCAAGCTTTCAGTGCTTTCCAGAGACATACAGGCAGGGCGTGCTGGGGCAACTGAAGTTCACATGTTCAAATTTGAACCAAATCCCCAGAGAATGCACAATCTGTTGTGTAAGACCCTCTTTCAAAGAAATGTCCTCTGTTGCCATGAAGCATTTAAAACCCGAAGCACACATAGACTCACACAAGAATTTAAATTCATCTTCATTTTTTTTTTTTAAATGCATCAGTCTGTGTACTGATAAATTGTCGTTGAAAATGCAGTGCATAACGCCTGGTGATTTTTTGTTGTTGTTGATGTTATTATTCTGTCTCACTTTGGTTTTTGTGAACAGAAACAATGTTACATTATTTGCAGAGTCCTTCATCAGAAAACTGCCTCTGTCAAGCAAAACTATCAGACCTGACTAACAACAGCAGTGCAGAGGCAGGCAGGGGCAAGAAGCATTAATCCCATCAAACGGCTGTACAACCAGGTTTTTTGAGCAGTAGAATTAGTTTCTATAACCTTTTCAGTCATAGTCCAACCGTCTCACTTGGACGCTGTTGATGTTGCCGCCATCTTTCTTGATAAAAAAAACTAATGACTTCATGTGTGCAGCATGGGAATGTCACCGGGGAACGTGAGATCTAAACACCACTATTCTGAGAATCATGTGTAGGTTACACACTACAGTTTTAAAGGGACTATAGGTTTTCAACTAGAGTTTAAAACAAGTATTACAATCCAACCTAAAAATATTGGCAAGCATTTTCCCCTCCCCCTCTCCCCAGAGACTCGGGGTTGCCTGATCATTTAAGGAGCCAAACCTGCACAGTCCAAAACATGATGCTACAAGGAGCCATATTTATACCCCTTTCCCACAACGTAAAAATATTTGAATTTTGTAAATAAACAGGCTGCATTAGTTAGTGCGTTTACAAGCATGAGTTTGACCATTAGTCTTAGTCAGTCTAACATACCTGGATAATGCCATTCATGATAACTCCTGCATGTATACTTGCAGGAGTGGAGTGGAGTCAGACTTGATGTTCTGGACATGCACCAAAAATGTTTCCTTCTGGTCTTTGACCCGGAAGTAGAAGACCTGAGGAGACTGCACTGCTATTGCTGGAAAATAACAATGCAAGTTGTGTCAGCGAGAGCGAAAGCTACAGAGAAGACCTTCTTTTGGACTGACTAAGAGGCATGTACAGCAGGTACGCTGTTTGATTTTTTTTGTGAGGTAAAGATTACCAGGAGACTGATTCAAGCTGCACTAGCTTATAGAGAGATACAGCGTCAACTACGGAGGCGGAGTCAGATATACAGGGCCAATAAATCGATTTTCTCCTCCGCATGTATACTCGGACTCGGCAAGTTGTCCGGTTGCCTGTCGGATTACGGCCTTAGCTCAGTTAAAGTTAGAGGTTAGAGTGTTATCGGTGAACCTAGTATTTCAGTGTTTCCTTATTCTGATGACATATCATGGTCATTTTATGACAATACAATACATTTCTTACTTTTAAAAAAAATCTGGAAAAAGCCAAAATTGTGCACATCGCATTGATTATTGCGCACACATTCCTCAGCATTGCAGGAGAGGTATTTGAACTATGACAACAGTGGAAATACCACAGTGGGGTCAGAGTGTCTCAAGATTCCCACTCAAGTGAGAGGTTTAATTTAGGCACAGTCGTTCTCACCCCCTGACGAGTGACCAGCAATTAACGCAGGGCCGCTGCTCGCCTGCAGGATTTACTGCCTCACAGCTCACTGGACGGGGTTGTTGTTGTTGTGACTATTTCAGGATATGAAATAGCAGTGCTCAGTGGTAAATATATGATAGCATGCAGACAACGGCAGAATTTGAGCCGTCATGGCTGTCTCACAGTAACAGGTGACTCCCTGTTCACAGTACCATTCAGATACAGATAAAAGAAAACACTTGTTGCTAAATGATGAGCGTCATCTGTTCTTTTAGATTCTACGCCTGATGTGATTAACACCTTAGATTGTTCATCCAACCATATAATGTGGTTGCATCACTTGATTACATTGTATTACAGCATGTCTGGTCTGAGCTTTTGAATTCAGTGAGAAAGACTTCTCTTAATCCAGATAAATGATCCACCTGTCCATCAAGAAATACCACAAGCTCAGTACGTGGGCAACTACTGTTAAAGAGCAATATGCAGGAAAACAGCATCATGACAGACAACATGGTGAATCATTTGTTCATGAGTTACATAACATGACTGGCTTTTTCCACGTATTCTTTCTTTCTTTCTTTCTTTCTCTGTAGTCCTTAAAACATCAGTTCTGGCTGATTTAATGACACCACGGGTGGCTGTGGTAACAGTAAGTGCAGTTTAATACTCCTCTTAGTGTTTTTAGCTATTTTTCACTCCTGTGATGTGGTACAAAGAGAAAACAGTTAATAGTGAGGCTGTCATTACTGTTGTCCTTTTGCAATTGAAGGACATTTACAGAAACTGCTAATCTTTTGTTTCTATAACAGCAATTCCATCCAACTTCAAATGACAGTAAACTGTATTACAACTACTTTCTGCATGCTGTTAATGCATTCATGTCTTACGTTAAGTGTTGCACAGTGTGGAAAGTGGCACTGACCCATCAAGTTTCCTTGGAAACTGCACTTCTAATCAGCTTCGAGCAGCATAAACTAAGGAATACATTTAACCTTTTCTTTCCTTCCAAAGTGTATGGCTGTTGTCAGTAAGTTTAATGTTATTCACAAGGTATCTTGACTTTCTTAATTGTTCTCAGAAATAGAGTTTGCAGAAAGAAAATACCACTCAGAATAATCATGTGGACCAAACGGCATTTTAAGAATAGCTTTGAAACATTACACTCACCACATGAGCGAGTGAATGTTGCTGTAAGAATTCTATTGATCGCCAGTTTAAAAGGCAGCAGTAACAACTGTCAAAAAAGGGAATACATAATATACATGCATTGAACATCTATGAATGTGCAATATAGATGCATATTAAATATTAAGGTCATAAAAAAAAGCAGTGCATGCTGTATAGAATAAAGAATGCACTATAATATTTGATTGTACTATAAATGTTAATTGATCTCATACGTTATGTAATCAGATGTTTCTGAATTCAGCTAAAGCCAAACATTTAAAGAGCATATAGTTTATTTTTCCAGCTCAACGTGTGGTGTTGGCAAATAGCTTGTGAACGCTGAAGGTTGATAATACAATGTGAGCAAGAGATTTGAAGTGGTTCTCTGTGACTGTTCATCTCCAGTGCAAGGCTTTGGTTCAAAGCTTGTGATTTGGTGGATGTGAAGATGTAAGCTGTGCACCTGTTAGTGGTTTCTCGATGCTTCTTTGAAAAGACAGTGTTTTGTAGCCCAAGGTGAGCAGCTAACACAGGTGCTGCCCTCTTTTGATGTAGTCACTCTGTCTCGGGGAAATCCACCCACCTGTATCCATGTGAGGTGCTGGAAACGTACTCTACTCTGAATTCAAAGTGGGCCTTACATAACAGAGAAGATGGGAATGTTACAGTTTTAAGATGAATTGATGTGAGCCTTTTATGTTTGGGCGCTTGAATTAAAGGTTTGATATTTTATATTTAGTAGCAGCTTAAGTTAACTGACTGATAACACACTGTCCAGTCTCACTGTGATGTTACACATGTTAAACACATTTATTCTCAGGAACATTTTCTTTTGACCACTTTTAATGATAATTATTTTATTTTAACCTTTATTTAAGGTAGAAGACCCATTGAGATCGAGATCTCCTTTAAAAGGGTAGCACACTTCTTAATAAATGTCACAAATACAAGAAACGGATTACAAACAACTAAGTAAATCAGTGGTTTATAAGTGCAAACAGGTAAAGAGCAGCAGTTGTGATCAATGAATTCCTGTTGAGAAAAGCTTCAAATGAAATTAGTTTTGTCATTTTGAGTCTGAGTGAAATAGGATTGAAACATTTCCTGTATGAAATAATAGTGGAAGTCATGTCATAGCTGTTGTTTGCTACACAGATCGATTTGCAGGAAAGCTGGTCTGTTTCCACTTTTTGGTTTCAAATGTAGTAGTAAAAGAAATGCAAATTGAAGGATGCTCTTCAGACTCTACAAAACAGGAATTTCCTTTTAATGAAAACTGAACAAAGCTGTAAAAAAGCTACAACATATCCACTTCACATCAGCAAAAATGAGCATCATCCATTATAAGTCATTAACTGTGACATTTGTCAGTGACTCACATGTCACGTCCCTATGACACTGTTTCACACAATGCTTTTATGTATCAATTAAATCTCACCGGGTCAAAAGTTATCTCATATCATGCAGGTCAAACGATGAGCTTTAGTTGATGCCTCAGCACATCCTGTTACCAGTGAGTCACGTTGCACTCAAAGACCAATTGTGTTCATTAAAGAGAAACAGAATGTCCCAGTGGCCTTGCTGGTCACATCTCTTTGACTTTATTGTGGTCAGCCACAGCTTATTACTCTCCTCATCTCCCAAAAGGTGCATTAGGCCATTTCCCTGTAAGAATCTCACTTCACTGTGATGTTGAGTTTTAGATGACAGGCTTTGTCAGGTCAATTTGTGTGATTTTTTTAAAGGTCCCCTCTATAGAAATGTTGTACGTCTACAATACAAACTCTTTCAAACTCTGCAGGTGAATTGGACTAACAATTTAACTGCATGTTTCCACTGGGAAAAAATTAAAAGGTGTTAGCTGAAATTTGCTTCAATATACTTCATTCCGGCAACATTGTTCACTCTGCCATGAATCATGGGGTGTATGTGTTGTCATATATGTAGTCTATCATATGTATGGGTTCTCAGCTTGTAGTGCTTTTAAACAATATGAAAGTATACATATATATGTGTATATATATATACATACAGTATATATATACATACATCAAATGCTTTTTAATACTGCATGTTATGTGATGGAATAATAAACAAACATCAGAAAGGCATGATAAAATGTGACGACAAAGTGGAATATAAATCAGCTCAAAGCAAAGTGAATTTACAAATTAGGGCTGTCAATAGATTAAAAAAAACAACTAATTAACCTCACATTTTGAAATTCGTTAATCTAGATTCATTGCGATTAAAAGTTTTCTTTTTCTTCTGATGACTAAATTGATGAGTAATTAGGGAGTTTGCACTCCAGACACCATTGTTTAATTGTATCTTTCTTTTTAAACACAGAACTATGTGATTTCAAAGAGACTCAGGCTTATACAAGTGCCAACTAGTTCATCTTAAAACAAAGGCCAACATGGATGACTGCCATCCTGTATGCAACAAGAACATGTGTTAACATCACAACAAAATATTCCACCTGAGAATGTCCTGAGGAACTCAGACATTCACATTTGTCATGATAAAGTGAGAGAGAGAGAACGAAATCACAGTCAGCCAAGCTGGGTAGGTGTCCAAATAGAAGTTGCCGGGCAGCTGCCAGTGTATTACGGGCTGTTGTTGTTAGTTTGTCACTTACTTTCCACTCGATGTTGAGGAATTCCACTGCACAGGTCTCAGCAATTAGTTGCGCTTCTGTTTTTTTGACAGTCAGGGCAAAGGATCACAACTTCCAGTCACTGTCAATAATTGTGCCTGTGACACCCAGGTAACTTTTGTTTTATCGATGCTTCTTAAAATGAAACCATCCGCCCCAACAACCCCTCACCTCTCTCCATCTTCAGCTTCTATCTCAGTTTCTCCTCTCTGACTGACTGCAGGCAAGTGACTGTTTGCCGTGGATAATTTCCAGGTTTCATGTTGGCGGTCAGTGCACACCACAAGGAAACAAACTTACTCTAATTAAGTTAAATTTTATCGTGTTAATCTCGGCTGTATTCATGGCAACGATTGACGCGTTAACTTTGACAGCCCTAGTACAAATACGTGTCTACATTAATGCACTCAGGAAACAAGTTCAGTTTGTCTTTTTGATAAATATGCACTTTGCAACATTAAATATTTTTCAGTTTTTATTGCTTTTTATATTGTATTCCTATTTTTTTATATATACTAATGATGTTTAACATGAAATCTGCTGTATGCTGGGACAATTAGATGATATCAGTGTAGAAATCTGAATACTCTGAGGCTAAATTGTGAAGAAAAACAAGTTAATCCTGCCATCTCTTTCTTGAAACACTGAGAGACCTGCAGGGGGACCTGCAGTGCATGACAAAATTCTATTTTGGCAATCAGCAAAAATAATTAGATAGAATGAAGCTGAAGTACAGGATATGATGAGAGTTTCTGGAAAATGACTCAAAGCCCCTGTCACATGTTGCATCATATCCTTCTTTTCCCCTCTGGACTGACTGGTTTCATATGTGCTGTAACGTGGGCTTGGCCCTGGTTGGACATTGACAACTGCTGCTCCTGAAGAAGGTCAGAGCTCCACAGTGTTCAGAGTGTGATTGTTGTCTGCTCTCTCCTGGCTTACCTTCTGTCTCTCTCTGCCCTTCTTATCAGATGTGTCACTCCATTAATGATTGATGTCTCCCCTCAGGACTTGACTCATCTTTCACCTGCAGTCTGCCTCACAGCTGTTCAGTGAGCCCAGTGCAGGCGTCAACACACAGCTCTGCAAAGCATAGTATAATATAAGCTCCTCAGAGGCGGTGTGGTTTTTGGTGAGCCCAAACACCAATGCATCACATGCTTCTGTCTCGACATGAATCATTCCACATCCAGGATTTCTCTACCCACTGACTTACTGTCAGACTGTGAGTATTTGAGAGCCCCACCCCCCCCTTTTCCTCTTGCATCTTTGTATGAGAAGCATTGCTTTTATTCGATATATATATATATATATATACATATATATATGTCCCACCCTTTAGTGCCATCCCAGGGAGCACACTCAAATAAAAAGCCACTTTTCAGCTGCAGAGGCTGTAATTCCACGTTGTCAGAGCCCATTGTGTTGCAGAAGCTGCATCCTTTCTTGTCTTGTATTGTCCGCTGATTGTGTGGGAGCAGAAGATGACTAGTCGGGCACAATTATGTAGCTCCACAAACAAGCAAAGCTGCATGTCCTTGCACATCATCACATCATGTTTTTTTCTTGACGCCAGAGGAGAGGAAAAGCTAAACAAATATGTTCTTTCTTTCTTGGTGATATACTGGATAATGAGCAGGTCATTTGCCCTCACCACTGGCTCTTGTTTGTGTTTGTTTGACCTTGGTTTTTCAGTTTAGGGCAAATCATGTTAACAGAAACCAGTGAGAGTTAAAGATGTGAATGCTGTCAGGAAGTCTTTTGAGTTATTATTTAATGCACTTGTCTAATGTTGTTCACATCCATACTTATAGCAAACTTTACTTAAGGAAACACTTTATGTTTAACTGCAATAATGAAGAAGGTCTCTGCTTATTCTTAGGATGATTAAAGTGACTGAACGGGGCATGTTTGTTGGTGTTGGTGGAGTGGTTGATCTGCATATTTTAGAAACAGCTGATCAACAGATTTTCACAAACAGTGGTAGTTGTCTGGACAAAAAAAAATGCAGTGTTGCAGCCAGGTCTGCAGAAGACCATCAATGAATGCACATGTTAAACCTTGAAGAAGATGACAGCAGCAGAAGACCACACCAGGTGCCACTTGTGCCACATAATTAGGTGTCCTTTGTACCTAATGAAGTGGCCCGGTGATTGTATATTTACACATAAGCAGGATGAGACAGTACAGTACATGTATAACTGCTATAAAGGAGAATTAAATCCTACGTCCTGTAACTTCTAACTTGTTAAAACACCAAGGACTAAACATTGTGATTTATTTATGCTCAATTATTCCACAAGTACAAAACAGCTCTCTGGCTGTTGCACAGAGGATTTGTACAATAACGATGCAACATGATTCATGTCTCCTGAACAGTTGACAACAAGGACACCAATGTTACGGTTGTTTTTTTTTTTCCAACGTTTTTTGAAGCAGCCTTCCACAGATGTTTGTAAGAAAAAAAAAAAGGATTTCAAAGATTGGAAGGTCATGACAATTATGACAGAATCAAGTTTCCTTGAAAATATCACAAACCCCCCCCCAATTGCTTTACTGGAACAAGACAAACAAACATCAGCAGTGCATGTGAATTAAATTACTGCTCTCGTTGGCTGGTCATGAATCAATCACTTCCAAGAAAACTCCAGTCCAGCTGGTAACAAATATGCTTTGAATGTCGCCCATTGTCTCTGGAGACAAATAAAATATAAATAAAACACTGCTTCAAATGTAATTTTAAATTGTTTGTCCCAAATTGTCTTCAGCAATTGTTCTCAAAGTCTAACTATGTGTAGTATTAGTGCCAAGTGTTTTATATATAACCTCATAACCTCAGCCTTCGAAAATAACTACTAAAATTTGTAATATAAATAAAGCAAAATTCTCCTGCCTTGAAACATATTTTCTGTTTTGATTCTACATTTTTCCAGTGCTTTCTTCCTTCATTTAAAAATGTTTAAAACTCCTATTGCCAAATCTTACTTTGATTTAATTCTCCTCGGTTGCACACACATGCGTTGGTAGTGATTTGTCATCAAGTATTATGTACACTCCAAACTTATAATGTCTGTTCATTCTGTGCCTTTTCCTGTTATATTTTGAAATCTATCAATCTTCTCTTTTTTATTTCCTGTCATGTTTCCACACCCACCAGCTTGATTACATCTCCCGCCCTCATTACTTTCACCTGTGTTCAATTAGCCACACCTGGATCAGCCAGTCAGCTCGCCTGATAGTGTCCAAGCTTATTTCCACATTTATTCTCCAGTTTATGACCCTTGTTGTCTTTGGCTCTTCCCTCCGTTTAGCGACTTTGGTTCGTTTGCTTATTCTGACTGTCGGCCCTGGTCTTGAACCCTTTCTGTGCCAGTGTCCTGCTTGTGAGTCCACTTCCTGCTCCAGTTGTTTAGCACAGGATTTTACCACCTTCTTCTGCAGAGAAGTCAAAGCATGGTTTCAAAGAAACCAAATATGTGTACACTAATCTTATTGTCTAGTCTATAATTGCATTTGGGTTTGGACGAACTGAATGTTTTATTTGTGTATAAGGATGAAATTTACCTTATATTGTTCTTGTATAAAAATGAATTTGATGTTTGAACTCCCGGTATAAGGATGAATTTGACGTGTTGTTGTCTTTAAATGGGATTTATGATGGCACTTCAGGTATGTTTATGTGTACATATATGTTTTTTTTAGCGCTTGATTTCTGAATAAAGGTGGAAATAATGAAAATATGTCATGGAAGCTACTGAATGAGTGTTGCTAGTTCAGTAGCAGCTGATTCTAATGTTTTACACACATTCCCTGATAAAAATACAAACCTATTCACACAGCTCTGTAAATATTGTATTGGTCATTTTGTTAAATGACATTAAAAACCCTAACCCTAACCCATTAAAAATAGCAAGGTTAACACTTTTTGACCACATGTGGCCCATGTTGGCTACCTTTTGCTGTTATTTATGTACTAGTGAAGACTGGAGCACTTTTATCTCTGTCATGTCGGTGCTGTGAGGCTTCTGCCTTAAAACAGCAAAGCAAATCTACGTCTGGGTACGCATAGAGACTTAATGATGAAATAATGGGTAATATGTTAAATAACAGCTGCTGTAAACCATATAAAAATCTTAAGGGTCACGATACGTGCTTGTTATAAAGTCATCAAATAGACTCATGAAGCCAAGAATGACAAGGAAGTTGATCTCATCCCCACAAGGATCATCAGAATGGCTGACATCACATGGAACATAGCCACCGCACTAATTACACATCACTGTTTCATCTCAAAGACTTTCCTCTTCCTGTTGTCGGTGTGTTCAGAGGAACAATATGTATGTATTCATTCTTTGACTGGTCCTCGCACAAAACTCTATTGAGACACAAAGGAGGCGTGTGCCTCACGCTCCACATAAGTAACAATAAGACAATCAACTGCTGGACCTTCCCCTACTGAGCTGTGAATGGACATCTGCTACCATTTGACAGGTCTTATTGACTCTGGGGAGTTTAATGTCCTTAACATTTAACCAGACCCAATGTGGCCAAGCTGACATTTGCACATGACCCTGACAGATTATAGAAAGCCAATCACAGAGGGGGAACAATGAGGTTTCCATGGTGCATTTGTATATGATCTTTCTTTTTATTGACCGTAGCGTGTAACTTTTAAATATAAACAAATGTTTTGTTATAATATTCAAACCATCGTCTAATGAGTCTGTTCAAATCCACATGGCTCTCTCTGTGTTTCTCACTATAGCAGTGTTGTGTTTTTGTGTCTGGGGTGACACGGTGTATCACGGCAGATGGAGGGAAGGTGGAAGCAGGGAACTTTAGATTAAGGAATTATCCAGTCCTGGCTCACCGGAAGCGCGGGGAACGTTCAGGGTGGCTGTGACGCCATGTTAAATATATTTCAACATGGTTTGACGTCTGGCTGCATGAAATGTTTCCCAAACAGAAATAATGTCAAGATGAATTCATCCATTAATTCATGGAGTCACTTATTCATTCTATTTCCTCCACTTTGAAATTCCTGCTGAACAAGTGCTTCATATCTATGCCAATATTTGCCCTTAGTGGAGGAAAGCTTCCGTCAGCTTTTCCCCCCTTTTCTTTTATGTTCCCACTATGTCATCAGTCTTGTGTGTGACTGGCTGCCAAGCTGATTAATTGGGCAACAGGCCGCCTGGCTGGTTGGCTGCTTTGCAGACTGACTGTGTTGGTGTGACTAGAAGTGGCAGTCTTTTATGGGAATGAATGATTAACTAGTGTACAATTAGCTGACTCTTTTGCTGACTGCTCACTAAGGTGATGTACGGGCTGGTTTACTGGCTGACTGACTGCTACCACGCATGGTTTTATACAATCTCAATTTAGTAATAGGAACAGGCTGTATTCATTTTCATTATAGTTAACCCTAACCCTATTTTAAAAACAATTACTGTGTTTTAGTCTGTCGAGCAATACTTCACAATACAATGCAATCAGATCAAAATACAGTAAAGAACTTGTATGTTAAAAATGTTGTAAGTAATGTTGTAAGTTTTTTTGTCACTCAAAACTGTTAATTACACATAACAAAGTTGAGATTAATTCATTGTTATTACTAAGCCAATACTTACCACACTATTATTATTAGCGATGGGATTCAGTATCGGTATCGGGTCAATACGACAATCCAAAAATCCTATATATCATCCTCTTTTTTTTGGAGAACAATAGTTATTACAAATAGTGTGTAGATGGTCTAAAATGATGGGAAATATTGTGATATCGGCCACAAAAAAAGTGATATCCTCCCATAGTGTCATGTTTCTACTATATTATCATGCATGTAATGTGATCTAAGTAAAAAAACCCAGGTTTGTGGTCAGAACAAGGGTCTTTCTGCATGGTGTGTGTGTGTGTGTGTGTGTGTGTGTGTGTGTGTGTGTGTGTGTGTGTGTGTGTGTGTGTGTGTGTGTGTGTGTGTGTGTGTGTGTGTGTGTGTGTGTGTGTGTGTGTGTGTGTGTGTGTGGGGACCAAAGTGCTGTACAGAATAATGGATAAAAGACAGAAAAGCTCACGCGAGGTATATATAAAAAAAGGAATTAATACGGCATATTAATATGTAATTTTGAGATCATAATGTTCACCACAACTGTTGCTTTTCCCAAAAAAGAGACAGTCAGTGGCCCACAGGTCTAAATTGAACGTAGGTTTGATTTGTCTCTATGTGGCCCTGTGATGGACTGGCAACCTGTCCAGAGTGTTCCCCACCTTTCACCCTATGTCAGCTCCCCCCTGCGACCCTCATGTGGAGGATAAAGGTGATAGAAGATGGAAGGATGGTAATGTGATCTTAAGTGTTATTATTTTGCTTTGTAAAGGGTTCATAATTCCCTAAAATATCTGAGCACTTGTTACAAATGTTACACAAATAGTAGAAGATTACGTGTTTGTTGAACACTATCTACAGCAGTAACTTGATCCACATACTCACTCCAATGTGTATTTCTTGCAGCAGAACAGTTTATATGACACAATACTAAAAACTATATCGTGCTTCCCAGTCAAAACTTGTGAGGAAGTGCAGTTCATAGATGATCTTTTCCTTATTAAATTACACATTATTAGACGTTACACTCTATCTTTATCTTTTCTTTTGAAAAATGGAAGCAATTAAGTTCCATTAGTGCAGCTCCAGGTCAATGGCAGTCAACGAGATAACAGTGTGTGTGAGGATGGAACGTGGATCTCAAAGTCCCATATAAGGTTTGGTTTACAAATCCTCTTTTATGCCTTTGCTTGGGAGAGATTTGAATTATTGTGGAAGATCTTTCAGGCTGACGGAAGCAGATGAAACAGGTCAGAAGGAGGACAGATGATCTCGTTTATCATAAAAGCTTTTACCTCAGTCATTGTTTGTGTTTATGATTGAGTAATTACCTCATTAGGTTTTTTTCAGCGCTTCGTGTCTTTAATTGCCAGCGTCAACAAACCAAGCTGTTCCTGCAGATCTATCCTTCTGTCACTCTGGGTGGTCACAGTCAGGAAGATAACTCCATATTTGTCTTTTTTTTCCTCCTCAGCTGCTTCATGAAAGAGGTTAAGTGAAATGATGGTTTAAGGTTGAGAGACATCCTGTTTCTATTTTCCTGCCTTTCTATCTCTATCACTCATATGCACACTCAACCATTAAAAGCATAAACCTTCTTTTTATTTTAGTTTGTTAATCAGTGTGAATTTGTATGTCTACCTTAGCCCAAGTATCAGAAAATGACTTCGGTAGAGGTTTAAGTCACGTTTTAAATAAAACTCTTGGAAGTATTTATTGCACTCGAGTATCAAAATAAATTTTCTGATATAAAATGTACTTAAGTTTTAGAAGTAAAGTATTAAAAATAGTGAGGATAGAGCCATGATAGCTCAGTGGTAGGACAAGTTGTCTTTCAACTGGAAGGCTGTGGGTTCAATTTCTGGCCCTGCTAATCTATATTTGTCCTTGAGCAAGACACTTAACCCCATATTGCCGTGGGTGAATGGCAAAATAAAAGACTAGAAAAGTGCTATATAAATACAGACCATTACCAACTCCTGTTTATGATTACAAACCAGGATACTCGTATACTTGGAGCCTTCAGTGTCTGTATGTTGTTTTCTGAGGAAATTCATTTGCACCTGCCTCTCATGCAGTCTTTGACTCACTCAGCTCTCAGGCCCTTGACCTGAGGGTCTATGAAACTAAAAGATCTTGTGCAGAACGGAACAATTTGTTCTGCCAAAGTGGGGACAGACTCGCAGCAACAAGTACGAGTTCCTTCAAGCACAAAAAGCAGAGCAATTAAAGCTGATGGATAACAGCTGAGGAGACAAAACGATGACCGTTCTCTTCATTTAATCATTCAGTTCGTGGGAAAAGGCCCCACAGGTTTTTTTACTTTTACTTTAACACGGTGTGTTGTTGATGTGATGGTAAAAATGACACACAAGGTTAATTGACAACTGCCCTCCAGTGATCAACAAGGTGTCTGTTCTCGTTCTAGTTAAGCTGAACGAGGCTGTGGCCAAACCCGTATGTTTTCATCAAAAGTTATAGTGCTGAAGAAGCCCCGTGTTTCAAACATGTCACTTTTAAAAGAAGACGTTGTTTTAGCAGCTGGACAGACTTTCATTGGACCCACTCTTCGGCTCTAAAAGGATTCAGTCTTGATTACATGTCAATGTGTCTCTTATATTCTGGGAAAGTGACTCCAAATAGAATAGGAGGTCTGAGTTTTAATGTCAAATCAAATTTCTTTAATAGAAGTGGTTGAAAAGACCAATACCACTATGTTGTGTCCTCTTAAGTTGATGTAGTCACAAAGTGATTGCTATTTGTTTATTCAGGTCACTGAAATGTGGCTTGAGACAATCAACTCTTATATAGTTCACTGTCAACTGTGGTCACACAACTACTCCTGAAACATTTAACTGTCATTTGTCTATTTCTTTCCACATAGAGATTTTAAAGTTTTGGGTTTAACCCTTATATACTGTATATATATATATATACATGTATATATGGTATTGTATATAAAATATGTTTATATATGTACATATGTAGTATATACATATATATACAGTATATACAGAGGCTAAAAGAATGTGCAATATAGTGTGCAATAAAGTTTATCCTTTTTTTTCAGCACAATCTAGGCAATCTGATGAAAAAAAAAAAAATTCACCAACTATATAACACACACCTGAGCTAAAAGTACTCAAAATGTTTAAAGCCGGATTGAATTCTGAACAAAAAGCAAAGAAAAATGGTCTTTTTTGTGACTTCTGCACAATTATTGCTACTTTACATCACTACTAAATATGCAATATAAAATGAATCATAACTTTGACTCAACAACACATAAGACGACAAAAAAAAATCTTTTTAAACCCTGAATATGTAACCTATAAACACACACGCCCCCAGGATGTTCATATAAGGAGTTGTGTATTACCACGGCAAATTGCCATTGGTGCACCTGCAGCACAGATCGGTGCCGCATGAGCACTAAGGGTTAAAAGAAGAACACTTTAAACAGTTTGATACACATTTTGCTATTGTATCTTACAGCGACTACTTTCTCTTTCTTTTTACTTTATTCAAAACATATTAGGACATTAGGTTCATTAGCCTCTTGGCTATGCAACTGTATACACATGATGAATGCCTGATCTAAATCTTAGGGAGACAGCAAAGAAATGTACTTCCCACAAAGTTGAATGCTCTAAATCCCGACCTTCCTGCCATGAACAAGATGTTTTGAGCTGAAAAGCGACACAATATTTTTGCTCACCCTTCATCTTTATCTAATCTGTCCTCAAAATGACACAGCATGTCATTGTTTTCCATGTTGGGTCACTTTGCACATTTCTAAACTGAACTGAAGGAGTCGATCCTTAAAAGCGTCTGACCTTTTCCTTTTTTGGTTTTTTTTCTGCAAACACGTGTGAGTTCAGCTGTTGCTCTGTCTGTGCTCCTGCAACCGTCTCACCTTTTCTTCTGAACAACCTCAGTGAGTCCTTCTTCAGCTGCTCGGGGGCAAGAACAGTCGTCCCTGTGTATCCAGAGAGAAAGCACGGGAGAGCGAGAGGACTGACTGGTCATGGGGTTGCCATGACAACGGCGAACAGTGCAGGCATGGTTGTGAAAGAAGAGGGGGGGTCTCTGGGCTGATAGGGACAACTGGCGACACCAGGGGACACCTTTATGCATTAGGATTCTTTGCACTCCCTTTTGATGCGAGAAAAAGAGAGAATTTTCCACAGCAGAGTAAATTAGACTGTAAAGAGCTCTGGTTTGGCATTGTAAATGTAAAACACCAATATCAATAAATGTACCTGTCAGGCAGACACTGAGTTTTTCCAGACCAGGGTGAATTGGTGCTTTGATCTGTTTCTCACAACTGCTGTAGGAACACGGTCTGTGTGCTGGGAATGAACAATGAAATTATGTTCCGTTGTCAAATGTTTCATTAATTTATCCTTCAACTAAAATGCAAATAATTCAAGATATTTTTTTCCCGTCTACCAAACCACTTACTTTATCTAAATAACGTTTTTGGCTGTGTTTTTAAGGATGGAGAGACATGAATAGCTGAATAAAAGTCGCATAGGGAAATGTGGTAATAAAAGTCATCGAATCACAAAAAACAACATCTGACAAAGACTGGTGTACCCACAATCAGACACAGAGGCGTACACTGATATGATCATTTTAATAATAATACCAAAAGCTGGGGGGTGAGGGGAGCTGTGGACGGCAGGGGTGTGGCCCCGGTGCACTGGTGCATGATCCACACTGAAGCAAGGAGAGACAGTCAATTAGAATTTGCCTCTCAAAAGCAAACCTTTATCTCAGAGGAAACCTATTTTATACTGAGCACACATGCGGTGTATATTACCGTGCAGGTTGAACACTCAGGTGACGAGCAGCTGAACAGCTGATGTCTTTATACAGCTGGCAGTCATAGGCGGATTATGACTTTTGCCCTGGGGGGGTGGAAACATTTTTTTTGCAACTAATGCGGCGTGATATGCAGAAACTACCGACTATATACAGCATTAGAAAACAATAGCTTGTGATAAAGTCAAACAATCAGTTTCTGACCACTTAACCCTTGCACCTGCGGAACAGAACCCATGTATCTATGCCGCAGGTGCAGCCCTGGTATGTTCTTATGTCATTCATTTTATATCATATTTGTTTCATCGGATTGTCTTGGTTGTGCTGAAAAAAAGGATATAAGGAACTCAGGTAACAATTTATATTAGGGAACACATATTCACCATTAACTAGTTGCTTACTAACATACATATAAGTAGCATACTAGCCCTTTATTAGTAAATATTAAGCACATATTAACACCTTATTTAGGAAAAATCTCAATTCATGTCATAGAGGTAGAATAACTTTAAGTAGAATAAGGTGTTAATACGTGCTTAATAATTACTAACAAAGGGCTAGTATGCTACTTATATATGTTAGTAAGCATGTAGTTAATGGTGAATATGTGTTCCCTAATATAAAGTGTTACCATTGTAGGTTTAAACATAGTAATGGAAAAATACTCTGTGTTCTAAGGGTTAACCCTTTTCTTTTTTTGAGTGTGGAGAGTCTTTGGATAGTTCTGCCACTTTATTTTCCATGCACATGTCCTGTCTGTCTTTCAGTAATTCAATAAAATGTTGTCATGTCCATAGCATGCAATGGATATGAGCATGTCCACTGAGTGCAAGTAAACGTGCAGTAAATATTCAAATAGTCAGATGTGACATTTAAACAGGACCTGGGGGGTTTGTGCATCAGACACAGCCTTGATAAAGGCTCCAGGAAATCCTTTTTGCTGAACAAGTAGACCCTGCTGTGTCCATCGGCAAGCCTAAATATGGTCAGTCAAATATTCATACTTTTTCTTAAGTAGGAAAAAGCACAGGTGTAAATATTAAAATTCTGATTTTCAGGTTTCATGGTTTGTTTAAGGCTCCTTGTCACATCTAAGCCAACTACAGATTCTTCCTAACAAGTAAAGTTGCCAGCCGTAAAAAGACACATCTGTTTTTAAATGTGATTTTCTGAAATGATGTTAAATGTTGGACATAATTACCCCATCATAAAGGGTTTTTTTTAAAAAAAAAAGCAAAATAAATGTCAAGTTTCATATGGCAATAAAGAAAAGAGAAGGAAAAAAAAAACAGCTGGATGTCAGCACTCTCAATAAGTGCTTGGTTTCCCGAGCCTGGGAACGCTGCCACCATGTTGACTTTAGATGTGGCCCCTTCCCAATCGGGCATGGTTTTGTTTTTATAAGACCAGGAAGATAGGGCTCTGCTGGAACTTACGCATAACAACTCGGTCACAGTGGCCCAGATATGGTCATTTTCTAAAAATGAATGTAAACTGTTTCTGGCTGCTGTTTTATCTTTCAATTAAAAGACTTGAATCCTGTGATGCTACTTATTTACAGATAGTGGCAAAATATTCCTCCACTGTATATTCTGACGTCATGATCCTCACACTGTAATTCATCACTGTGTCTCTCATCTAATCTTGAGAAGCACCCTAACAACGCTCTCTCCCAGTGGTTCCTACAACAAACAGGCTCCGAGTCTGGGAAGTGTGCATGTTCTTTATGTGTTTGAAACAATGTGCAATCTAAATGATTCACATCCGCTCACATGTGGGCACAGGGCCATTAGTCTTTGTCCCATTACATGTGGTGAGTCTAGAAGACCTTTTAATGGGTCACGTCAAAGAAAAGGTCAAAGCCATTTAGATCAGGTTACGGAAGAAGAAGAAGAAGATGAAGAAGTGACGGATATACAAGTAATGCACATTCTGTTAAACACTTAAATGAAACTAGTGTAAAATGATTAGTGCTCTATTACTCTAACCTTTACAAGGACACACGTTTAATTAAAGTGAATTGAAAACTGCAGTATATAGAGGATGGGGAACTTACTGTGTAATGACCGCTGCTAGAGTGCAGTCACGATATCACATATTGAAATTAGCTCAGAGGAGCCTGATCATCGCAAATGCCAAACGGAGCAACGTCAACACATCCTACACAACTGGCTTTAATTTGGGGGAGAAAAAAAAGAAGCTGCGAGGATAATCAAGCATGTGAGTAAATATGTCTTCGGATGATATTGACAGGAAAAACTCAAGTGGCACCACTTCTGCCCCCCCTGATGTAACAATGATTTAAATACTGTAATAGAGGGCAATCATGAGTCACTGCCTCTGTTTTGTATCTGCAGAAATGTTGCATTAATCTGAATGATCTGTCAGACAACGCAGCGCTGCTCCCTCCTCTCACTATCACACATAATGAACCTGTCTTTGGTCAGACATCTCCACAGGTATGGACACTTCAGGAGTTTAAATGGCTGACACGATCACAATGGCCCACTAATTCATTTATGAACTTCGAGAAAAGACACTTTTTTGAACATTTTTAAAGCCTGTAATTTGTTGGATGACTTCAACCTTAATTTAACAGACAACAGACAAAGAGATAAGGGGAAATGTCTCAGCGTAATTTCATTTTGTACATAATGAAATAAAATAAATAGAACGTGACACCTTCATTAAACTCAAAAAAAGTTGGAACACTTTGCGAGACCGGAAAGGTTACACAAGTAAAGTCTGTTCTGGGAAGTTCCAGAGTGAACAAGTTAACTGGTAACAGGTGAGGTTATCAAGAGTGGGAGTAAAAGCAGCATCCACCAAAGACAGACACACATTCAGACACTCAACACATGTCCTCTGTCCTTTTGTCTGCTAAATAAAGGTTCAAGTGAATTAACAAAGTGCCATAAAGTGCTAAAAGTGCCCCAACTTTTTTTAGAAATAGGGTTTGTATTTTGTGTGAGAGTGCAGCCTAACAGCATAGAGCTTGCAGGGGGCTAAATAGAGACATAACTTATGAAAATCAATGCAGAGAGCTGGGAACTTATCATAGTCTTTCTGCCAACTGCAGCCTCGCTATCTTGTTTTCTGCCCGACTTGTGTCAGGTTGGTATACAGAGAGAGAGGAGAGGTGTGGGAATGACCCTGAGCTGTCATTGTTCTCCTACTAAATCCCTTCTTTCTATCTCTCTTTGCTTCATTCTCTTCTCTGCTCCCTTTTGGAGGTGCATGCTGCACGGTGTTAGGTGCCTGCTGCATTTGGAGGGCAAAAAGAGGTGTGTATTTTCTTCAGTTAAGAGATTTGTGATGTCACAGACTCACCTGAAATGTCAGTGACTTCCTAACAAGGTTTCCACTGGGGCTTTTTTTTTTTTTCCACACTAACACGGGAGCCATTAGCCAGTATCTCTGAATGTGTGCTCTGTGTTGGGGAAGAAAATGGAATTGAGATTTTATCACTAACTAAATAACAAACAGTTAGCCTCCGACATGGCGTCAATGTAATAGAGGAAAAAAAGGAAAAGGAAATCCAGCATCTGGAATATACATCTGTACATGAAAGCTGTGACAATACTTATTTATAGTTACCCAGAGGTTTGGGAACATGATCTATGAAATGTGGTAATCAATATACACCTTCTTAACTATAGCTGTTGCTAAATGTACACACACACACACACACACACAGGTGCAGGCACCATGACAACACAGCACTGTGTGCAGCGTGGATCTTCAATCATCCTGTGGTCTGCTGTAAAGGGAGAATATACAGTGATGCAGACACTAACACAAACACACACACACACACACACATCTTCCCCCACCCTAAGCCCGCCCTCTGCAAACCTACCATTCCCTCGTCCATGATGTAATGCTACCAGACCCCTCCTATGCTGTTTCTCCTCCCTCCATCCCTCACACACTCCTCTTTTTCTCTCTCTCCTCCTCATTCTATTGGTGGCTCCTGCCTGCATCTGCTGGATCAGCTTCCTTGCACACACACACACACACACACACACCACGCACACCCACACACACACACACACACTTGCATGCACGCATTCACACACATGCACGTAACCACGCTCCCTCTCGCACACTCTTACACATACCCTAACAGGGGGATTCCTACGACACTACAGCCTCCGTTCACTCCACCTGGCTCCCATCTTCCACCGTGCGGGGGGGGAGGGAAACATGGTGAGTCCCTCTTTTATTCTTATGACAGCAGGCGATTGCAGATTCCAATAAGACAAAAGGGATGCAAAGGCGTTGAGCCTGCATGTGAGGGGAGGCTCACAGCTGACTCGGAGTAATGAAGTGGTGTGAGGCTGCTCAGTTACTACAGACGCCGGTCATCTTGGCTCTGGATTCCATGGCAATAGAGTGCACTGAATCAGGGTCTTGGCTCATTGAGGTGCTGGAAGATGCGGTGAAGTTCACGTGTGTGTGTGTTTTCAGTGAGATGCAAAGTCTCTTTTTATACATTTGTGTGTGTGTGCAGCCTTAGTTGGGAAACCTGAAGATGCTCCAGGGTGCTGCGTCTTATCTGGTTTCCTCTTGTCAGTCACCTTGAATATAGATGACACCGGCAGGAGAAAACGAGCTGATTCACGCGGATGTAAAAGGGAAGCTGCTGTTCAGTTAAGTTCCTGTGATAATGTAGTTTGTTGTGGCTCCCAGCAGATGTTCGGGGAGGATCTAATGGCTGCACTAAAGCCCCGGCAGTCTCATTATATACATATAGATTGTTGCTGTTGTGTCACTAACAAAACAGGGTGTGTGCATGTGGTGTGAACTCGTCCGTCTGTGATATTTGGACACTTTGCAATGCTCTCTGTGTTCTCCTTCCTCATTATGTGCACTAACCGAGGCTAATAAGAAAAGTAATTTTATTACTGCCACAGCACACTCATTGCTAAATGGCACATTAATGATAAGGGAACTGGATGAACGAAGACACTGGTGCAGTTTGGTTCCTGGGCTGTGGTTGACCACTTCCCATTCTGTGAGGGATTGCACTGCAAACTAACCTTTCATACCCAGTGCATTGAACTGTTAATATTTGATACTGCTGGTCTACTTCACACGTGGACACTCTCATAAGTAATTAATCCAAATATTTTTTTTCAATTCCATATCACATAGATTTTCTTTTCCATTCACGCTGGTACTTGATTCATATATTAGTGAGATCCATACTTTAAGATAATCAGTCAGAAGGAGCCAGCTCATTGGCCGCAAACCAAACAATCTATTTTCCACGCTAGATAATCTTGTCATTCCCTAATTAACCAACAGACAAATTAGCTTTCCTTTGCCTTTCAACTCATTATTTTTCATTAATTGCAGCTACAACCACACAGAAAGGGAAAAAAAAAACAAAAAGAACACCCACCCACTAAATTATTTTGGGAGTCAGCTCTCCATATTCAAATTCTCCACAGTCCCTCGTGGAACAGTGTGTGCAAATATGTTGGAGGATGTTTTAATCGATGAAACGGCTCTTCCTCGAGGCTGTTTGACACTCTCTGTGGGCATAAATGGGAAGTAATTAGGATGATGCTCCAACAACAAACTAATAAACCAACAGGCAACGAGGAAGTGCAGTGTGTAGCCACTTCCCATTGGCTTTGAAAGCATAATTTGGGTCCTTAAAAGGTTACTATGTGGCCATACTGAGATCGTTTATTGATTTCTTCCTGTTTGAAACCCATTACAGCTGACGGTAGACGCTGGGTCTGTCTCATCACTGCTCCAAGGACCTTTACAAGTAAGACCAGGAGCTGATGTTAGCAGTCATATGCTGCACTTTTTGAACTTGACACACATTGGTATTATTCAAATTAAAGCACATGTTTTAGTTATTTTCTTATCTGTTGTGGCACAGGTTCTAACTTTAAATATTGGAAAATCACTGAGTATATATAAGTTGAAGTGTGAAAGAACATGCAAAAGTATTTTCATGGTCTCTAAACAACAGCGTAAAACATGTGACTGTAGTGTCTGTTTGTAGAAAAGAAACAGCTGCCCTGGTTCTTACATCACCTGACTCACCCCACAGAATGTCAACCCTACCATCTTATGACAAAAACACATGTATTTTAAGTGTTCTAAATAGTACAGGGCTCTGTGGGAGTATAACAACGCCAGGCAAAAGACAGTGTCACAGTGACCACAATCACAATGGGAAAAAAATGCAGGATAATATTTGCTGATGTGAAAAATATTGATATAATTATCCACCAAAGTCTGAATCATTATGAAGGTGAAATGTGCTGAAAGCACACACTGCAGACTCACTAATATCTTGCAGCTGATGACAATTTCATTCAGTTTTCAATTCACTTAATTAAATTTAAATTTAACATTCCACAAACCTCCTCTGAGCTACACTGACAGTGGCGTCGCACAAACCTTAACGGATAAATCTGCCATTAGTCCTCAAAAACATAAAGGCAGTTTCTCACATTGGACAGTATTAATCTTTAACCGTATTTATGGCACGAGGGATAACGTTATTTATGCTGAAGAATGCATTAAAAAGAAACTCATTAATTCAGTCTCAGTGCCTGGAGGCTTTCTTCCGTGGCCCTCCCTCCTCCACCTCCTCCTCCTTCCTCTCACTGTGCAGCTGTGCAGGACCTTCACCTATGCCCTCCTTCTGTTGCATCCACAGTCCACCTGCTTCAAAACCATGAAGAGAAGGGCCAGACAAAGGAAATGTGGACACACACACACACACGCTGACGTCTTCATCAAACCATATTTAAGTGCACACATCTCATAACGTCTACGACTCACGTCCTCCAATTCACATGAACAGCACATGCTTTTCGCCCAGTGTAAACACAGAGACAAGGCAGACTGTTTCATCAGGAGTTCAATATCCATCTAACGCCAGACTCTCATGGTTCCTGCTGTGCATTCATCTTTTTCTTTTGTTGTGTGTGTGTCATTTTCTTGTGTAACCTTACAGTTTGCTTAGCCATGGAGCAGAAGCGACACACAATATAATCCACAAACAGGTTGTTTCAGGTTCTTTCTCTCACCAACTTCAGACACGTGACATTTTACCAAACAGGCAACTTGAAAGTAAAATATCAAAGAAGTAAATAACATGCCATTCAATGTAAACAATGCCGAAACACTGAAGGTAAAAGCAGCACAGCCCACTGTACGCTGTGTCGTTCACTTGTTATAAACCTTTAGGCTTTAATTATACGCAGTGATGAAATACAGAATCTTAGGAAACTTTCTCTGAGATGATTGAAACATGTCAGGGATGGAAGCACACTGGTTTAAACTAAAACAACATCATTTTTGTTTCGTTAAACTAGAGTTTAAAAAAAACGATAGCTAACTGAAACTGAAATTGTAGTGAAAATGTGCTTAATTTTCATCTTTGTAAATGTATTTCATACACATTTATTTCAATTTGTTTTTGTTTACAATGCGGGACATAAGACTATGCAATTTCATGTTGTTAGGAGACTTGTATAAAACTAATACAAACTATACTAAAACTAAGCATTTACAAAAAAATTTTTATTAAAATTAGCAAATCGAAAAACTAATTAAATCTCATTTTTAAAACATAAAGTCAAAACTAAATAAAAACTAAAACCAATAAAAATATATAACATATGAGCGGCTGCCAGATCTGGTCAAATGTGATTCTCTATTCTTTTACAGTTTTGTTGGTGTGATGATGTCTTTGTTTGGTCTTTGTGAACAGAAGTAACATTATTTGTTTGCCGCGTCCTTCAGGTAAAAACAGGCTCTGTCGACCAAAACTATCAGACCAGACTGAGGGAGCGTTTGTGTGCATACACCGGCAGCGCATGGGGAGGGTCATGACCTTGTCAAACGAGATGGTCCCTTTGAACCGTACAACTGATTTCTGAAAAAGTTCCTGGGTGCGTGTTTGTGTTTTCTGTTTGCAGCCGCCTTGCTTTACTAGCGCAGGGTTGCTGTTGCCTCCGTCTGCCTTGATATAAAACAAATCACAAACACTGCTATTCTGAGAAACACAGAGAGAGTTGACAATGTTTGAATGTAACAAGTTTATTTTTAAATGTTACGCACTACAGCCCCCCTTTGTCTTCCAAAGCGTCAGTTTCTTTTGCTATAATTATACAATATGAAATGAAAGACGTCGTGTCTGTGCTCTATTTAGAGGTGGAGACTGTTGTAACTGAGATTAAGACTGGATCAATGTGTATTCAGAATGTCAGACAGTGTTTTGTAAATTGTCCAGTGACTCTCTAATCTGGAACATATTACAAAGCTATGGAGTCGATTTGCCTCTGCAAACTAGTACATTTCTCACAATGTGGAAAGATGTCTGAAAATATTTTATGTAGTTTGGATTTTGAATAGGGGAGTCTATGAATAATCTGTAAATGAAAGAGACAGTGTCTGGATTTGACAAATCAGGTGTTAATCTCTCTTCCAAGGTTGTATTAAGTATTTGGATCCCAAACTCATTTTCCTTGGATTTCCTTACTGTCAACTAAGGTGGATGAGTGGATTGTAGGGTTTAATAGGTAAGACACTTCCTGTTAGGACCTGCTGAGCACTTCTCTAGAACTGAAGGTTGATGCAACGTTTGAGTTATAGATAATAAAACAACAAGTCATTCCTGTCATGATTTGTCAAAACAACCCAACTCAGGATAATTTATGTAGTGGAAGCAAATGGAAAAGTTTCATATTGCAGTGCTGCGTCAGTGGGTCATGAATCATCAGTGTGAAGTGAGACGGGAGGGTGCAGAGACGGAGTGAGGGTGAGTGAGATGTGTGGACATTTTTCAGACTGCAGGGCAGGGTGAGGACACAGACGTAAGTCATGGTACTGTTAGCTGTGCATGAGGCACCAGCAGTAGTCTGCTGTAACTTCATCACAGCCTGAAGGGATGGAGGATCATCCTGGTCAGGAGGAGCACACCTTCCAGCGAAGGAGTTATGAGTTTGACCTTGTTGCTTATAAACTACTCTTCTCCTGCTTTACGGGGCTCTACCTGTATAGCACTGTAGAGAAATCTCATTAGTTCTGCGGGTATTTGCTCATAAACCAAAGCACTTTTTGCACATTTTGACCTGACATAGGCTCCAGAGAAACGTCGTGAGGATTCATCCTCCGGGAGTCATGAATATAGCAATACTTGTTGAGATATTTCCACCACGACTGAGAGTGGAGAACTAATTTGACTTTTTTTTCTTGGAAAGAAATTAAAATTGACCGTGAGTGTGAGAGCGGCAGTGAATGGTTGTTTGTTTCTATAGATCCATTCATTGTATACAATGATCCCAAGCCTAGCGGGAATGCATGCGCAGTTTGGGGTCCGAAAACATCACAACAGGTAAGCGAAGAGCATGTATTTCCACAGTCCTCCACCGAATAATTCTGAATAGGTTTTTTCGTTGCCGATTAAGGACCGTGAATAATACCTAAATAAATGATTTCTAGACGATGGCAATCGTCTGCCTGACCCAGCTTCCATGAAAGATTGGCGAGATGATATTAGCAAGTGGCCAGATATCCAGTGGCCAGCTATTCACTCTTACCTTATAGATAAACCTAGCCCGTACACGCGAGAAAGTCTATGCGAATACAAATCTTACAAGGTACATTTTTAGCACACCATGTTTACTTGTCAACGCGCTAGCCGGCCGGCAGCTAATTACAAGCTAGCTACTTCCAAGACCACAACATTCTGTAGGCACTCTGAAGAACTTGACATCATTGCTGGTTCTATTTTCACAGTCAACTAAGCTACAAGTAGGCATCTTATGTGTTGGACTGTTGTACAAGTTATTGGTACGAGTGTGTTTTCTGACCCCAAACTGCGTGCGCACATTTCTGTGACGTAGTTCTCAAAAGGCCTATGACCCTAGGTCAGCTGAGGTTGGCACAGCGCCCTCATGTGGGGGATAAAGTGGTAGGAAATGGATGGATGGATGTTTTAGTTCCTGTCCCTCACTCAGGTCTTGTCCCACGTCTTGGCATTTTTCAAAATCAGGCATTGGGCATAGTTAGCTAAAGAAGAGGGGGGGTTTAAGACCCATTTATACTCAGGGGAGCTTTTGATGACGGACAACCGGAAATCGTGGAGGCAGTATTGAGCCAATAAAATAGTCCAATCAATCAGAAAAATGACACAGAAGCAACCCACAGTTGTAGTGAAAAGACTGTAAAACCTGCTGCCAGAGCTCACTGGTTTATCTCTGCAGCCAAAAAACAGAGCGCGACTGTCAGGCACTCGGCGAAACAAGTTGTACAAAACCAGGTCACGGCAGACATAAGGAAATGTTGAAAATGCCGCTTGTCATCAATCTCTGTCATCGGCAACAGCAGTGAGTAATATTCCCCATTAATGGGACGACTTACTTTTAAGTGGTCTTACATTCCACCGTCGCGAAATCCGCTTGTGGTTCAGTCTATTGCGGATCAAGCACAATAAAAATAACATATTTAATGGTCACTATGTTTGTTGATGTTTGCAACTTGGTACTCTGCACTGCCCTCTCGAGGAACTATATGTCCATACCAACGAAAGTGCTTCACCCAAAGCTGCAGAGCATCTTGTTGTTACAGCTTGAGTTTGCAGTCAACAGTTGAGGAATACTTATATATGTAATATTTTTTGTTTTCCTTTTAGAGTGACATTTGATCTAATTTATGTTTATACTTTCATAAATTAATTTGCATGCCACTCAGTCACATTTTTTTCTTCTGTAGATTTGCTTGCCATAAATCACTGCAGAGAGAATATAAAAGTATTCTCCCCATCATTGAAGAAGTTGCACATTAGTTTGATTATTTAAATTTTCTCAGAAGAAATCCTTAATTTAATTTGAGGGATTAGTGCGGGAGAGACAGAGAGAGAGAGCAACTTTGATTTGGCGTCTGCCTTTGAAAGAGTACAGAGTGATGCACACAGACAACATTAAAGGCGACATAGAATGCTTGTATCACACATATATTTTAGTTATGGAGGTCTACTTACATACATTAACTTGTTTTCATGGTCAAAAACCTCCTAATCGCTGCAAACGAGCCGATCAAAATATCTCTTCACTGACGCTCTCGTCAGCCGCGCTGTTTCAGATCAAAACCACACCCCCCGAACGTGGACTGTGTTGTGATTGGCCAGCCAACGAGAGCTTTCCTACTGTCCTGTGATTGGCCAGGTACCTGGAAGTGACGTAATAGATAGGCCAGCTCTCAGATACACAGCTCCCCCTCTGGCACGGTGGATGCTCTGCATCTCAGCAGCTACAACGAGAGTAGTTCTTCTTCTGCGGTTGAATGTACGCAACCGGATGTGCCCGGACTAGTGCCCGCACCAGGAGGCGCTACGGTGGTGAGGATTTCTGATGACGACATCAAATTAAGGAAGTGCCGATCCGCTTCGCAGAGCCCAGGAAAACAATACAACACTATTTTCTCAGCAGTGGCTGAACTGTTGTTCTGAAACTTTAGGGTTTCATAAACGAGGTAATGACGCAGATACACACACACAAATGCAGCGTTAATTGGAGCTTCCGGTCTATGTCGCCTTTAAAGTAATGGGTTTATATAACTGTCACATATGTAGTGTAGAGAGCAGAGTGGAGATGACCTTTGATACAGTCACACAGAACAGAGAGTGACAGTATAATAACTTCAGGATGTAGCCTCAAGGCGTCTGTCTGTGCCTGGTTTGGTGCGACTGTTGTCACTTTTCTTAACAGTCAGAATGATCAGATACTTTTGTACAATGTTGCATGCCACTGAAATAAAGAAGCTGGAGACGAATCATTAATGCTAAACCTCCGTGTGGGTGAGAAGGTCTGATGGTGAGATTTGTGTCCGTCCCCGTCAAGAACGGATAATGATCATTTACACATGCCGAGCAGAGCCGAGGGGGAAACAGACTCAATTAGTTGGCAACAACCCGCAATATGTTTTTTATTTTCTGTACAAGTAAAAAGAGATTATATGGATGGTTGAGTCTGGTTAGGCTCAAGTCCTTTTCCTTTGTACATAATCTCCTGTCGTTCCCTTTTTGGTGGATGTAGTAAGCTGTCATTCGTTGTGTGACGGCTGCAGGGGGAAGAGGAACAGGGAACCAACACGACAAAGCAAAAAACCTTACAGCAAAGAAATTTGTCACTGTCACAATTTGAGAGAGACGATGCTGTGAGTCTCTCCTCCTCTCCTCGTTTCTCATCTCTTCTTTTCTTTTTTTTGCACAATTTATAAAAACTTGTGTGGGCAAAATGGCAAAATTCATATTTAATAATAGTAATGATAATAAAAAATGTTATTTCTACAGGTATTGCAGCTTAAAGTGCTAAATATAAATTTAAAAGGCAAATACGTCAATAAAACACAACACAGAAAAAAAAAACCTGTTTTAACTTTGAAATAAAACTAAAGATGCAGATAAAACAGTAACATAAAACACAGGGTGGAATAAAATAGGAAAAGTCAAGAGGTTCAAAATAAACTAAAAATGCAAATAAAACACAGGGCGGAATGAAAAGGAGCTAATTGAAGGCTAGAGTAAAAAAGATAAGTTTTAAGTCTTCTTTTAACCCTCCTGCTGCCTTGTGTGAGTCAGTTTGACCCGCTCGGTTCAGAATGACACTGTTCCCCCTGGCTGTTGTATATGGCGGAAGCAGGAGGGGTATAAACATCTAGTGAACTATTTAAAAAAAGGGTTTTTTTTATATTTAGGTGTGTTGTAAGCATTCCCAGGCCCAAAACAGCCGATTATGTCAGTGCACATTGATGCATAATGATGCAAACTATGGTGCACAACTTTGAGTCATAAAACCATAAACAATAGAACGGCAGAGAGAACGGGAGAGTGGAGATGTGCTTGGGATAAAGAGGCTTGAGCAGAAACATTCTCCATTAGTTGCATTCTGCAGTCTCACCATTAGATGTCGCTAATTCTCATGCATTTCTACACATAGGGCCTTTAAAACCACTATTTATTTATTTACTTGTTTCTTTAACTTCCACGCAGGAGCAAAATAAATCTATATTTAACTATAACCCCAAATTAAAAAAATATGAAAAATCTTTAAATATTCTATTTTGTTCTGTTTGTTAAAGTTTATATATTATGAGTATTACATGTACAAAGAGAAATGTTTGTATTCATTTTGTCTTTACAAGTATCTTACTAGAACATGACTTTTGTAGAAGTTAAAGTCACTTTTTTATAATATTACGTAAGTAAAATATATCAAAAGTATCAGAAGTTATTTTCTGATACAGTAAAATGTGCTTAAGTTTTAGAAGTAAAAGTATTGGAAAAAATGAGCAGTGGTAGGACGAGTTGTCTTTCAACTGGAAGGCTGTGGGTTAAATTCCCACATTTGGCAGTAACGAGTAACAAATATAGTTAGAGGAAATGTAGTGGAGTAAAAGTAAAGGTTGATGGTTTAATAATTAGTGCAACAATACCAGTCTTGTATACCTAAAAGTAATACTTGAGTAAAAGTATCTCATCAGAAAATGACTTTGGTAGAGGTTAATGTCACTTTAAAATATTACTTAAGTAAAAGTCTTGCCGTATTTATTGTACTTAAGTGTCAAAAGTAATTTGATATAAAATGTACTTACATTTTAAAAGTATTTAAAAAGGGAGGAGTTAGAACTGAGCCATGGTAGATCAGTGGTAGGGTGAGTTGTCTTTCAACTGAAATGCTGTGTGTTCAATTCCTGGCCCTTCTAGTCTATGTGTCCAGGAGCAAGACACTTAACCCCATGTTGCAGCATGTGAATGGGTGAAAACTGTAGTGTAATGCAGCTCTATATAAAACTCTATATAAATACAGACCATTACCAACTCTTCTTCTTCTGATTTTATTTGGTAGTAATGAATAACAAAGATAGATGAAGATTTAGTGGTGTAGTAAAAGTAAAAGTTGTTCGAAATACAAATAACAAAGTACAGATGTGTGAATGTTGTACGTAAGTATTTGTACTTGTGTTACATTACAACACTGTGAAGTCGTGCAGTGCCGGACCTGGATCTGGACCTGGAGGCTCTGGTTGCAGGCTTTTTATAAACAGCCTTTGCTTGCAGACTCACACAGACTTGCAGGCAGCGTGTGCTGTGGGCGGAGCTAAAGTTTGGCTGTTTGAAGGACACCAGTCCTCGGTTTGTAGTGGAAGAGGAGGCTCGTCTCACTTTAGTCGCCCGGAGGATGAACCTCACAACAGCACTGACCCACACGCTGAGGAGCACTTTACGGATTTAAACGCCTTTTTTGTTTTGTTTTCTCTCTATTGTTTTTTTTTATCACTGTGAGGACGCGATCAGTGACTCGAGGTTTTTCTCTTTTTTGTTGTTTTTTCTCTCCCCGGCAGCTCCTTCACTCACGGTAAAAATCGTCTTGTGCGTGTTCGATGTTCGTTGGTTCTCGGGTTTGAAAAAAACACCTTGACAACGAGGAGAAAATTACACTTTAAAAGTCGTGCGTTACATTATCACAGTGAGTGTTAACACTGAGGCAGTTATTTACCTCTTTTTAGCAGGAAAAAAAAGAAATAAAGTCACCCGGGAGCATAAATTAGTCTTTTATTGTCTGTTATAATTCATTTACTCTGACTAATTTAAAGGTATTTGCATTTAACCTTCATACAGTATGTGCAAACGCGTGATTATTGGGGGATTTTTAACAAGCTGCTGTTGATTGTGATCGATGTGTTAACGGTGAAATTAACATCGTGTCACCTCCATCTGTGCACGTGCTTTTCTGTTTGCACGTGAGCCAAAACTCCTCATTACGCCCTCATTTGAATAAGTAAGTGTTTGCTGTTGTGGGTGAACTTTTGCAGCTTTATTTGTGAAGGAAGGTGATGATGTGATGAGACAGATGGATGGATGGAGTGACCTCTGTGTTTTCAGTCCACCCATGTGGGTAAACAGCTGCTCTGTTTCCACGTAGAATCCTCACATACTAGGGATGCGAATCGGTATCGGTCAGTATCTGTGTCGGTCGGATACTGGTCAAAATAACTGGACTGAATATTGGACTAATAGAAATATAGAATCTATACCAATCCAAAAATACTATATATTGCATGCTTCACTATGCACAGACTGTAAAAATGTAAATCAAAGCATTTTAGTTGAGTGGTGTTAGGCTGTTGGGCTCTTGTTTTGGGGCGAGGATTATGTCTTTGAAATGACTTGGCTTAAATGTAGCTTCGTAGTTCATAAATAGTCTAAAATGACTGTTTCGGAATAATATTGGTATCAGTAGATAGTTGTGTTTTGATATCGGTATCGGACACAAAAAAGGGGTATCGTCCCATCCCTATAGTTGTTACTGTGCTTTATTTTCACCCGAGTTTGAGAGAAACGTTGGTAAAATTCCAGTAAACATCATGTGGGACTGTTTGTTCAGTGTTGCTCAATGTGGTTTCCTGTTGTCTCCTCTTATCTCGGATGAGTTCACATACTTCCCATATCTCTGTGTAGTACTTTTACACAGTCAGCTAGTAGATTATCTGATTACTAAATTAATTGTCGACTATTTTGATAATCGTGTGTGTTTCTTTTCAGTGATTATAAAACAAGTTTCCTGATTTTGTTTTTTTCAGCTTCTTCAATGTGAATGTTTTCTTGATTCTTTACTCCATATAACAGTGAAATCCTTAAAACTGAATAATTTTGATTTGTGGACAAAGCGAGACATTCAAGAGCATCATCATTTGCTGTGTTTTTCAACATTTTCTGCCATTTTATGGCCCAAACAAGTCCAATAATCGACGATTATGAAAATTAATCTAGTTGCAGGCCTATGAAAGATAAAGCAACCTTTCCTTTTTCTTGGTCACAAGAAAGGTTGGGACAGTATACGGATTTTCTGGCGTCACGATACAAAGATACAAAAAACATACAACATAGTTTGTCCACATGTGTTAGTCGTGTGTCTTAGTAATATGTTTTTGTTACATTACAACATTTATTAAGATTTTTTGATGTGGTAAATCATTTTTGGAACATTTTTGAAACTTTACACGTTAGAAAAAAACATTAGTTATGTTAATGATCAATTAATCTGTTGATTATTTTCAAGTTTTGTTTTGTCCACAAACCAATATGATTTCGTTTGAATGATTTTGTTATTTCGAACAAAGAAACCAGAAAATATTCACATTTAAGAAGCTGAAAAATAGAATTAATAATCATTAACAATCATTGCAGTCCTACATTTGTCAACATTTCTCAAAGCTTACATGTAGGGCATCTATTAATCTGTCGATTATTTCTTTCTATTTGCAGGTATTACAATTGTTAATCAGTATATTCAAAATGTTAAAAATGTTGATCCGTGTTTCTCAAACCTCGATACAATGATGTTCTCAAATATCTTATTTTGTCCACTAATCAAAATGAGTCTGTTTAGATTTCTTAGTAAAGCAACCAGAAATGATTTACATTTAAAGAGCTAAATAATCAGAGAAACTGTTTTAATGATTAAAAAAATAAACATAAACTGATTAATTGATTATCAAAATTGTTTGGTAGTAGATGAATTGATGCAGCCCTGCATGTACAAAACAAATGAAGATGGATTATTATTATTATTATTATTTATGTTTGAGATTTATAATTGTATTGATATGATATACAATGCACATGTTGATTGTTGATGGAGCAAATCTGGAGGATACAAAGCTTGGTTCGTTGTTTATACTGCACTGTTATGCTTTGTTGTAATCAGACTGTGAATGACCAGTGGAGCATTTTTTTCCCCCCTGTAGGCCTCTCCTCTCCTCTCCTCCTCTCCTCTGCTTTTCCTCCCCTTCCCATTGCATGTGAGTGTATCAATAACACTAATGACACTGATAGTCTTAGCGTCGGTGGCTGTAAACAAAGCTGCAGAAACTTTTTCTCCACATGCACTTGCAAAATTGTCTTGACAACCCTCCTCCCTCTCTCTCTCTCTCTCTCTCTCTCTCTCTCTCTCTCTCTCTCTATTTTTCCTGTCTCTCATACATTATGCACACACGGACCCCCGCCCATATAGTCACACACATACACATTCAAACACTCAAAACAAACACACTGACTCCACCCAGCACCTCACCCACTGTAACAACGTCAGACAGAGGAATGGTCACCATGTGGAGAGGTTGTGGTAAAGAGTTGGAGGGGAAGTGAAACTGGGGAGGGGATCGAATCCGATGCTTTTAACCCCCTAAAGGTTAGTGATATCCCATGTAGGGTCCAGAGGGACTGAAGAGGACTTTGTTAACTGGTGGGATTTGCATTTCCTGCGTCCCTGTGCTGCTTCACATATTGTGTTGCAATGTGGGAAAATGGTCATTTCTTTGGGCTGAAGCCAGATTGCAACGAGGGACAGGGAGAGCAGGCATGAAAACGGCCTCAATAGACTTTCAAATGGCTTGTTGTCCATCATAAATGCAGATTCAGTTGTTACTTCCCAGTTAGAATGTTCGGCAGCAAGTTTTAGGAAGAATTCTTGTAGTGCTAAAGCAACCAAAACTGCCAAAAGTCACACGTCACCTTTCTTTTTAAAATTTTTTTATAAAGGTTTAATGGTTCACATTTGCATCCACTAAAGTCGTATTGTAATCCTGTTTGCTGACTGCCTCCGCTGTGTCTGTGCATTGCTTTGTCTGCCAGATACAAGGCCATTCATATTCATTATTACCTGCAGGTCCTGTAGAAAGGCCGACCAGGCCCTGCAGGAGTGCAGATGCTGGGCCAAAGGAGTTCTCAGGAGGCAGTTGGATGTTTGAGGCTATGCTAATCAGCCACACAATTCTTTTTCCTAACCATATCCTGTTGCTCCCCCATTTGGTGATTACCGTCCCAGACAAATATGTATGAACTGTGAAAACATGTGATCCACAAGTCTAATATTTTATATGTTCCATACAGTACAGTCTCCATGCAAGTCAGGCTGCAGTTGTCGCTCTATTACGCTCTTTGGTTAGACTACTCTCTTTGTCCCCGTATAAAAGCAGTAGCTTGGAATGGATTTACTGAATGAAGCGTGTCTGCTACGATAGGTTGTATTAGCGTTAGGTGTTTTCCAGTTGACCGATTACGTCGGAGCAGAGCACAAACTCTCCTCATCGGCCTAAAAGCTCCTAGTATATATGCTGCAGTACGAAGATTCCCAACAGAGAAATGTAATTTATTACATTTTCAGTTGAATGTTTATTTGTCTTTTAAACAAATCGACAAAGGTCGACAGTCTATTTGTTTTCAGGTACACGTGAGACTGATTGGTTAAGACGACCATAATATCTACCTTAAACTTAGATTAGTGGTATAATATTTATATATTCAGCCTACAATTGTTGTAGAATGGTGCGTTCACAAATCTGGATTAAAGCTGCACCGTGACATACCCAGGTTTAACTTTGGTTGGGAGTAACATGCCACACAGGATTGGATGCAACCACACATTGACCCCTTCAGGTCACAGTCTTTGTCTGACAGTATACTTTGTATTACGTTTTTCTGCAGAGAGATATTCATCCTCTCTCTCTTTTCCTTTTGTTTTTAAAACGAGAAAATGATAACCTGTGCCTTTTTTTGAACTGGAGAACAGACTATGTGTCTGTGTTTTTCTTGGTAAATCCACTGATAATAACACCTTACTTTTCTGTTGAATGTAGTTGCAATCTTTTGTCCTGAGATACTGTAGTTATGTTCATTTGTTAATTTTAGCTTTGTGCTTGTATGATTTGTGCATGCTTCAGTGCAGAGCTACAATATTAGTGGCGGGAAGGCGTTCAGAAATGCATTAGTTTTTGTATATTTCTCTGTTCATGAAAAGTGTGATTTTTGTGGTGAACATACCCCTATTTAAGATGTCAAAGAAACAATCCATGTAATTAGCAAACATGTCCTTACTCATAAAATGTGCTATTTTTGTCTCCTAAATGGAAAGCAATTCACCAGAACTTAAGCAGTTGCTATTTCCTCCCCTCTTTTATTTGAATACATTAATTATAACCCCATTCCCCATATCTGCCACATATATCAGCTATTATCAGCGGGATTGTTGTCAAGGGAGACCACTCACTTGACTTATTACTTCCTTTATTGGTGGCAACTGTTTGCAAAGACAGAGACCGAGCTGTTACCTGGCAGTAAACAAAGCAGAAGTGCTACAGCTGTTCCTTTTGAAGTCGACGTGTTTGCTGAGAGTAAACAGCCACCTGCCTTGAAGCGACAAACCTGACAAACGACTCGCACAAACTGTGTCATGTTTCCACTTGGGATGAGTGATGTGAACAGCTCTGTGGTCAATGCTCGTGGTCACGATCATCAACATTTGCACTTGAACACACCGTTATTGCAGTGTGGGTCTGATGAGGCGAATACAGAAGCCAGGATATTATCATCTGAGACGTTTTATAATCATGTTGCCCTGTTTGTCTAATCTGGTAAAGAAATTGGTCGGTTCATCTGCGTTAATTAATTATTCTCCCCTCCAACTCAATTTTTCAGTTATGAGATGAATAACCTTCTATGGATGGACTAGTGTTTGGGTTTGATGGTGTAATTAGCAGATGAATTGTGTTGCAAACATGGCATGGTCCAGACCTCACAGAGCAAAGTGTGATTACGTGACTGTCCTTCATCACGCCACAGTGTTTGTTCACAGTCCTGAATGGCTTCATCATCAGACAGCAGATGGAAGAGGTGTTGTGTGGTCATTTGTAACTTACACAGCAACCATCAGCACGTTTATGTGACAGTGGACAAAAAAAAGTGAATTATTGTCTTAGTCTGTATAAAAAAACTACTTTAAAATACACGTAAACGTGTTCATCTGACTGAAGTTGTACCGAATTAAGTTTCTCCGAGTTGGACAAGCACATCCAGATAATGCAATTGAGAGTTGAGCTACTACTTCAGGAGTACCTTCAGTTGGTTCGGTTTAGGACCAGAGTACTGTTCTTGGACTGAGAACAGTACCTTTACTTAGTAGACAGGGTGTCACTTTGCCCTATGGCTGTGTTGCAAAATACGTAGCATGACTTTGCAAGCAGCTCTTTATTTTTCTCTGCTCGGTTTGGGACAGTCAAGCTTTATATGAGACTAGGCTGCGATCATGAAGAAACACCGCTTGCAAGGGAGTGACGTGGTGGAAATGCTAATTCCCACTTGAGCTAATGATATAAGAAGCTGACATGCAGAAGAATAAGGGACAAAAAAAATGAGTATTTCAGCCTGGTACAATCTAGACTAACTTTATGCCCTGTCAGATGGTTGGTGAAAGGGCAGGGTAACACGGGGGTGCAGTGGCTCGCACTGCTGCTTCACAGCAAGAAGGTCACCGGTTTGGCTGAGAGTCTTTCTGTGTAGAGTTTGTGTGTTCTCCTTGCGTGTGTGTGTGTTCATTCCTCAGTGCAAAAGCATGTAGTTAAGGTTAAATGGACACTCTAAATTGACCATTGGTGTGAGTGTGAGAGTGAATGTTGTTCAACTCTAAATGTTAGCCCTGCCTTAAAGCAGAAACCGTATCACCCCCTAGTGTAGCAGTGTTGGACACACCTCATTCAGTAAATCGATTTCCCCACGTTTGCTTGTGTACTGTATATTCAGCTACAATAACGATAACTGCTATGTGGCAGGTAAATATATGATACAATTTTTTTGTTGTGTTGGTTTCATTACTGACATTTTTTTGGGGGGAAAGTCTTGAAATTATTCTGCAGAGAGCCAAACAAGTGGAGATTTAAATACCCTTTTTTCTTTTTGTGATGGTGTTCTGCCCCCGAGCAAAATGTTCTTCCCTGATCATCATGATCGTTCCGTGCTTAGTCTGTGCACTTCATTAGTCTGAATGATTAAAAGCGAGTTCTATTTCACGAGTTTCATGATACGCATAAAAGGGCTCAGTGTAATCTGTTTTACTCTGAGCCTGAAGACTAATAGCAGTTATTTAAAATAATCCAGTTAAGTGATTTCTTCTGCAGTGGCTTGCACATCTTTAAGTTTCTCGTAGTTTCTCTGACCAGACTGAATTTGTTCAAGTCTGGGAAAGGATGCCTCCCATCACACTGCGGTCTGATGATAGATGTGCACAAGTCATTATTAATGCTTTGCAAATTTCTCAAGAACTGCTCTCTCACTGTTCCCCCGTCAGTGCTGAATAATTTAAGGCGAGGGCAAAAGTGTATCATAGGGAATAGGGTGACTCCGACTCTCCTTTTTAAAGCAATTATCTCCTGGGCAATTTGTGCCTCACTCACTCGTTTGAAATGATAAGTGCTCTGTCCTGCACGGCAAAGCCGAGCAGTATGTACGCTAATGTAAAAGCAAAGCTTGAAAATTCTTCAGATCCTGTTTGGAGCTTATGAAATTTCCCTTTTAAGTGTCACATCTCACTCTTTGCACTTCCATTCAATGAGTTGTGGATTGTCACCACTGCATTTTAATTAGCATCTTTGACTGCGACACACTGATATGGCAGAAGCAGGCAAACGCTAGCTGAGGGTCACACAAAGCCAATAAATGCATTTTCAGGGGTCAACCTCCAAATTAACATGGAAGAAGAAGGTTTGATCCAAAGAGGCAGATCAACCAATGCATGCGTGATTTTTTTTTTTGTAATGGCACGCTAAACCCAGTGTAATTTGGGGATTTGTTAAGCTAAAACTTAAATTTGAACTTACTTTTATCCAAATACTAACTCTGGGGTAACTTTGTGCTCCCTGTTTAGCAAAACCCCTAATTTAGTTTCCGAGCCAAGAGAAAATCTTACTACCTGATGACGTAGCAATGATTGTTGAAGATGCAAAGTGTATATTATCAAACTGTAATGAAGGATAAACAGCAGAAATCAGCTTTTACCCAGTTTCGATAGTTGACTAGTCCCTTAATTCTCTTCCAAATGTTTGCATTTAATTAGTATTTCATCCCTCCTCCTCAAGTTCTAGGATCTTGTTATGACAACATTAAAATCTACATGAAGTTTTCTGTCAAGAGGATATCCTGGAGATTTGTCCCTGATAAATGTGAATTTCCCATTAACTGCTTTCACTGTTCCTGTGCAAGCAATTAGACGTTTAAGCACCTCAAAATATTCTCTTGGACGTTTCTCTTCCTGTTTTTAAAATTCCACAATCGTATGAACTTCTTGTTCAGTGCATTTTTTTGTTTTTAAACAATGGCTTTAAAGAAAATGTTACTGTGACCTGGGTTAAACACAGGCCGTGTAATTCCCATGTACATTATGTATGAGGAAAGGTGAGGATAGAGGAGTAGCCTGTAGTTTTCAGTCAGTGACATCATGACTCCACATTTTTGTTGAATGTCTTTTATCACCGAGCTTTCTCCTTCAGACATGCCGATTCATGCACTGAGTCACTGTGATGATACATTTACTATAAGCTCTGCCAGCTTAGGAAACAATTGCTACTGCCTCGACAGCTATTGGGGGGGCTTATTCAGACTATTTTTAACCCAGTTGAGATTTATTTAGGAGAGTGCTGCGTCTGTGCTGGGAACAGTACATCTCAGCTGACACCTTCATCTTCACCTCTCCACCATCGCATTTACAGACGGTCTTAGTTAATTATCAGATGGATTTAACTGACATCAAGATCAGTTGTGTGTCAAATGCATCGGGCAAAATTATGTATGATATAACATGGTTTGTCTATGTTTATCCTGTTTCATTGCGTCCTTTTTTAAAGTGACATTGCACATGCACATGATGTAGTTGCTAATACTGCTGGGTTTACCAGTTTGATGGAGATAGACTGACCCTCGGATGTGATGATTAGCTTAGCACCAGTGCTATAAAAGGTGTAGGGACTGCCCCCTTTTTTTCACAGACCAGTCACTAGGGCTGTAAAGTCCCGGTCGACTGGTCGATCAATCAGTCGATAGGTTCTGGTTCGACTCAAATTCTGATAAGTGTTCATTTCATACAGTCTATGGTTAATTTTATTTCATCTGGAAGAATGTACCAAGTGCTAATGGGGGTATTTTCGGAGCACCCCGTTCCACAGATCACAGCGTGTCTTCAGAGAACACTCCCCTTGTTTCAGTATTTTGGATTAGCCCAACCCAAAGGAGACAGAAAGACTCCAGAACGTCCGGTGGTTTTATTTAATTTTGAGCTACAGTCAGTCCCCCTCTAACATCCATGTCAAAGACATCGGCAGTGTGGCAGCATTTTACAAAAATAGATGGCGATAAAAAAGTCAAATGCAAAGTTTGCCAGCAACAGTTTGCATGTCACAGCTCTACTACAAACATGGCATATCATATAAAAACGGTAAGCTAACTTGTCTTTGTTATGTTGCTCTGTCCGTTCTCAGATATCAACGCAGTATAGTATAGTATAGTATAGTATATTTTCGGAAATCATGAGCTTTAAAAATTGCGCAGATGCACGAGCCGTCAGACCCCCCCCTCGACTAGTCCATTTTGAGTCGAAATGTCAGGGCTTCAGTCGACCATGAATTTCTTTGGTTGATTACAGCCCTGCCAGTCACAGCTTGTATTTTGCATTAGGAAGAATGTCTCCGTATCACAAACCAGCGAAGAAGAAAACAGCAGGGAGAGTGGAGAGTTTTGACAGTTTTCTTGATGTCATGTAAAGACATTAGTCCAACTAAAATCGAGCTAGTCTTAGTCGGACTAACATACCTGGATAATGCCATTCATTGTCCAGTTATTCCTGCATGTATACACTTAGTCGGATTGGAGATAAATTGAAGATAAAGGAATCACTGTCATGTCATGTTCAACTTTTTGTTTTTGTCTGAGGGTGTAATAACTCCCCCTGTTTTACAGCAATCCTGCAGCTAAGCAGAGTGTGAGTTATATTGACAGACACAGCAAGGAGTCTTTGCCCTGTCTGTTGCCTACTGAGATCTTTTCTGCTCAACACAATGGTCCCATATATCATCCAGAACAGTCGTTTAGACCAAATGTTCCATGTGGGTTTATGTTTTTTTTGGGTCATGTGAAAAAAACAACTTAATTATTAAAAATAAAACAGTTCTCTTACCCTATGAACATTAGTGTCTTTGTTCCTTGTGCTACAGGGAGCAGGGTCTCAGAATGTCATCCTCAAATCAGACGAGAGACATTTTTCATATGTATTTACAGCTGCGTTTTAAATGCAAATGTTTTTAATCTAATTTAATCTAGCCACGTAAAATACATTTTTACAGAGGTAAATTAAAGTGTCTGAACAGGTCTGTGATAGATAGTTGTGTTCTTACCGAAAAAAAACACCAGACCTCATGTTACAGTGGTTACTATTTTGCATCTATTGCAGTAATTTAATTGATTGTTTTGTTTATCCAAGTATGTATAATAATAAATCACTACAACATTGACCAGAAGATGCATGCACGTCAAAGTGTCGATAGTATTTTTGACCATAGGGAATGTGGTATAAGTGTCTCGTCCAATCTATCCGTTGCACTATTTTCTCCTCCTAACAGATGCAGGTAGTAATGAGGCTCTTAGGGTGGGTGGTTGGCAGGTTTGAAAGGTTAATGAATCTCTATCACAAAGCAATATGGCACCAGACCCTCTTCTATACGAGCAGATGGGTTGTGTTGCATTGACCGCAGTGGGTCGCCTGTAGCAGTAGAGTAGAGCTCTAATCCTACTGTTGTTTCTAATAAGATCACTTTCTACGGTTGAGCACTTGCTGTCAAATGTGATCTAATACTTATTAAACATTTAGTACTTTTTCTTTCAGATCCATGCTTCACTGTTCTTTAGAACGGATTAAGACACTACAAGATTAATTTGACTAAACTGCATGTCCTGATGACATGGTTGTCAAGCCCAAGACATGAAAAAGTAAATAGGACAAGTGTAGTGTTGCTTACTTTGGTTTTCCCACTGCCCGTGCTAAGTGTGGACAGATCTGCCTTTGGGCTGTGAAACACCCGTCCTGTCAACGTCAGGTGCTGGCCTCAGTTATATGAAGATTGTATGCATCACATCCATGAGTCATTCTGTTCTATGCATTCCTCAAATACCTCACGTTTCCCACATTTCTATACGGGCCTCTTTATATTGACATTACTTGTTTATTACTGAACACACCTTCTAGTTTGTTTGTTTTTTTTACCGTGTAATGTTCCTGGCAACTGAGTATTCAGGTAGCCACAAAGCAGACTTACATGCTACAGAAATTAGGATTTTGTAGACTTTGTTAGGACTCAGTTTGGAGTCATATTGAAAAAGAAAAATAACAACTAGATGCTCCTAAATTCTATAAGTGTGATCTTGTTTTAGTTGAATAGGCGAAGGACTGTTACATGTTTTTCAGAAGAAAAAAAATCCAGCTTCCACAGGTCAAGTATATGTGACCTACCTTTACACTTGAACAATAGCATGACCCTGGCTCTTCAAACTGGAGTGGAACCTTAACAAGACACGCTTGAACATTGCATACACATATTGTTTGAGTTAAACTCATTGACAGCTTGATAATACATTACATCAACTGTCAGTCACATCATTCCAATCCAAATGCCAATGATCACAGTATTTGACAGATGTAAAACCAACAAAGCTGGTGATGCCCTGAGACTTTTTGCCCTGCAAATCCCAGCTGACCCCAAATATTTGTTTGCATTTCCATTAGGAATAGTACCAAAATTACTGTCCCCAACCGTTGCATGTCTCAGAGTAATGTTTAAAGTACCTTATGGGTGAAGCCTAGACCCTTGTTTGTACCAGGTCATGAACTTGGGTATTATTGCTGCAAGACAACAATGCTTACCACTATTTCGCCACATGGCCCATGTTTAGATGTTATGCATTCTTGTACGACAGAATTAGCCTAATAGAATTTGTCATTCCTGATTCCTCAGAGAGGGAAACCCCTCCCAAAAGGCAATCATCTGTTTTCATTAAAATTTTAAAGGCCTCTGGAGTTACATAAGGATATGCCCCGGGCTGCCATGCTTGTTGTTGCACTCCTCAGTAGACCTGAATGGGACCAGCAGAGGAGGAGGAGGTGGGAGGTTACACAGGAACATGGCTAGATTTTTAAGCCTTCTGTGACTCATCTAAGTGGACTAATTGGGAAGCTAAGAATGACGCAGGCATATTGGTTCACTGCTTGAGAACTGGGGAATGGTCAGAGGCAGAAGTATAACAGGGGGGCGGCAAGTTTTATTCAATAAAACTTGTGATTGCTGTTGTCACAGCAAAGGAAACAGAAACACTTCCACCTATCCACTAAAAAGCCTGTTCCTTAGATGTTGTGTAAGAAGTGTGGCCTGTCAGCCTGCAAGTCAACAGCTCATTCAGTCAACAACCTGACTGTTATCCAGCATTCTAGTTAGTGATGGGCTTGGGGTTTGTTTATCTTATCCTGAATATTGTTACAGATCATCCATGTTGACCGGAAGCTGTTTAAGTGGTCCTCCACAGCAGTGCAGCGTCACACCAGACGAGCAGGGGCCACTCACTGACCCCTGCCTGTTTGATTTATTATCTACCGTAAATATTTGAAAGAGGTCTTGTGGGAGTTGTTGCCGTGATGCAAGCTCTCAACCAGAGACGCCATGTGCTCGCCAGTGTTTACTTTATCAACGTCACGACGTATGTGGGAGACGTCCAGTGCTGTCAGCCAAATAAGGAGCGGTGAGTTGTGTTGTATCACAACAGTGAGCTCTAAACGAATGTAGGTGTTTCAGGGACAGGGGGTTTCAAGCTCATAACTAATATACTTGTTACTTGGCTCAATACTCACAGCCGTGACCATCTACCACTACTCGTTACAAAATTACACTCGTCTGTTTTGCTTTTTGACTAAAAAATCTCACATTCATACACTGGATGCTTAAGGAACCATTTACAGGATATTTGAGGGGTTTTGATATAGTATTGGATTTTCCTTTTCACCAGTATCATAATATAATGTCCCATCTTGTCTCACATCGGCACTGAAAGCTAACATTTTACCAGTGGGACTATTCCCTCAGGTATTGGTGGTGAGAAAAACAATTATGAACAAAGAATAGTCAATTCGCCATAATAATCTCCGCTGTCCAAATGAAATTAATTTTGCTGTTGTGTTAAATTTGCCGCAGTCTGTGGGCTAAATCTTCCTTTTTGCCGGTTTAAGTGAGGTTTCCATTAGGCTGCACAGCTCGTGTCCTGTATTTTCCTAGGCAAAAAAAAAAAGAAAAAGAAAGAAGAAACAGATGGGAAGTGTTTTCCAAGAAAGCCGACCCCCGATCAAATTAAAAAGCAACTCGGCACAAGCACATGCACTACATCTACATAACGGGCACCATATTGGCACACTCACACCAAGCCGTTAAACGTCAGAGTCAAGATCATTGCACCTCTTTGAAAACAAATCACAGAGTCACTGTTCTCTCATTTACTTCCCTGCACAGCCACAACATTAAGAGTCAAACCTCCATATTATCATCTCCACTATAAATGCATGGATTGCTTTATCGCAGAGAAACTCAGTTGGCACCAAATCAGGCTTTCACTTCAATTACAAAGTTTCTAAAACCCTTCAAGCTGTCACGTGATGTGTGTGATTGTGTTAGTTAGTAGTTGGTCTGAATGACCTGAGCAGAGGTTTTTTTCTGGCGGTGTGATGACGGTAAACACTTAAAGAACAAAACTGTTGTTTCTGTCATCCAGGCTCCAGCTGAAGCCACCAGCGTGCTGCACTTAAATATTAAAGTCTCACGACTGAGATGTGACGTCACCCATAGATGACTACTCTAGTATTCTTAATTCAGAGTGACTTCCATGATGAACCCCAGTCACACGAATGAGCTCCTCTGCTTTCGTAGATGTTATTGCATTAGATTTTGGATATCAATAATAGAGTTTCAACTTGGTTTTTAACCATATTTCTGGAATCAAACATAAATAATTCTCTCTTCTCTCCACAGCTCCAAAGTGAAAAACTAAATGGCCCCTGGTAGGAGTTCAGCGCAGATCCATAGAAGAACACCACAAGTGGATGAAAACGAGCAGCCTTTAATCCAGAAAGGATTTCTCTTCTCTGTGATAAGAGTCTACTAACCACGTGTAAGGACCACTGGGAGTACAAGAAACAAGTCGAGGACTCTTTCACTCCCTCCCTACAGCCTTCAGGAAGATGAGAATGAAAAACTAAAGCTCTGAATGCATACCAGGGAATCGTAAAAACAGACTGTGTGTATTTGTGTGCGACTGTGTGAGAGGATCCAGCGACCATGTGGACATTCGCTGTGACTGTCCAGTGCCTTATGGCCACTGCACTGCTATTGGCTTGCTCCATCCCGTCAGCAGCAACCACTGAGGATGATGTCACACCGCGCATCAGTTTCTCATACAGTAAGTCTCAACAATTACCTGACACACCTTTTGTTATGATAACTGAGCCTTGCTTGAAACATTGACTTCCAGTGTGTGTGTTTTTTTATTTTTCCCTCATGTCTTTAGATATTTTTCTTTTACAGGGCCAGGTATGTTGATCACAGTTTTTATACTTTCTGTTCATTATGTCGTGGATTGCAAAGCTAAGCTTTTCATGGGTGGTGATTTAGATGAGACGGCGTTCCCTTCATGAGATGACGTCAAGTGCACTGTCTGTAGTTGATTTTATTTTTTAAAAGCTATCATCAGCTACAGTGGAGTCATTTTAGCCGACTAAACCACTGGTCGCGTTTGTCTCTTTCTATCTGAAATCAAGTATATGTTGTTTTTTTGCTAAAAACGTGAGGAGGTAGATCTGCTGCAGTTTTCACTGTAGACTGTGATGTTACTTAATAGAAAGACAAGCGCACAATAAGGAGTGAAATTCCACACTAAAGGCATTATATCACTAGTAAAGATACAACAGACACAGCTGTGTGTAGTGTAGGGTTATTTAACTTCAGAAGCAGGTGGGCCAAAAAGGTAAATAGCGTTTTTTGGAATATTTGTCCCAAAATAAAATGAAAGGTTTATAGCAAATATATTGCCACAAGAAATAAAAATAGCCAAATGTATACCGGATTTTTCACTTTAATTTGGTATTATAATCAATCCAGACAGAAGCAAGTCCACTTTAACCACAGAGTTGCAAAAGTTAAATCCCAGCTAACAGCTTGTTTTGCCAACAGTTACTCAGTGATTGACATGATGTCACTTGACTGTGTTGAAATGATACTTAAAGTAACTGGACGTTATATAAAAAAGGATGCAAGGATGTAGGGTTGCATATGGTGAGAGAGAGAGAGAGAGAGAGCTGTTGTGACAACATAGTGGTGTGTTTTTGGGGCCAAACCGCCAAACCTAAAGTTTCCTCACCTGTCTTGTAACGGGAAAACTGGCACATAACGAGCCATGATTTGACTTGTTCCCCTTTAAGTTGGTGCGCTCTTGTAGCACAGAAAGGCAGTCATGATAACGCATTAAAGACACCGGTTTGGTGCTTGTACCCGCTGGTAAAGTAAATAAATATTTCTCTGTCCATTCGCTCTGGAAACAACGATTTTCCAAGTCAACTTTGCGCCGCTTTAGCTTTGGCGAACGACATCACGATACACTTTGTCAGATCAATTTCCGGTAATGTGAGTGGCTCTGGTCGTGTTGCAGCCAACCACAGCCCAGCACCATGTTGCAAGCCTAACATGACGTACAGAGCTGGACTCAGTTGCTCTTCAAAAGGGCCGTATCTGGTTGTGTAGCAGCTGTCGCAGCAGAGTGGCACAAGTGCCTGCAGGCCCCAGACACACACATGCCAATTAGAAGCCTCTTGCACTACAAACACCACTTGTCTTAAACACATGCAATTATTTTAAGATTAGATGTCACTTTGCAATAACAGGCCACTCCTCAGGCCGATGGAAATGCGCAGCAGTTTGGGGCCAATACTATAGTCTGGTATTGGAAGAATAATGTCAGGCAACTGTTTGAGATGGTCAGCTGAGTGAAATAAGTGGTCTCACCACCACGAAGTTATCGTGTCTCCTGGTAAATTTACAGACGGGATAGAAAACCACCTTCCACCTGACTTAACCACAGCCTGTAATTATTCCCCACACGTTGTAGCTCTCCTCTCATCATCATAGCTGTGGATTAAGCTTTGATTATTTAAAGCCCAGTGCTGTTTCTCTGTTTGTGTAGCTGACAGCTTGCTAGTAATTGATTGATGCATTATGGGAGCCTTTGACAAATGGAGGAGTGGGAAAACCAGTTTTCTGCTCGGCTGTGGCACACACAGGAAATTGACTGCTTTTCAGGGAAGTGTCACTTCACACTTGTTTTTTTTTTTTTTTTGTAGCGTCCTGTGCTGTAGCTGTTTTGAAAAACACAGTTTATCATGGTGATTATTTAAATTAGCTTTCCAGTCTCTACTGCACCCCAAATATGCTGATCCAACAGCAAACCAAAGTAAAGGCTTATATGGCTGTAAACACTACCTGTCTGTGTTTGAAGTTCCTCCCCTTTGAAAAACAGCAATTTGAAGTTTTTCTCACTGCACATGCACCAGCTCGAACTGGCGTCGTCAACAACCGTTCGCAAACTTCAGCCGTCAGACATGTTTCTCAAAGAACTAAATTGATTGAAGTGTTGAGCAAATCTTCCGTCTCTCACTTTGCTTGTACTCTGTTATTGATCATATCAGCTCAAGAGCAAAAGCTTGAGACAACATGCTTTTCACCTGGAAACAAGGTGAAGAAAAACATATTAAAATGTCACACAAGCACTGATGGTAACTAGTGGTGGGGAAAAACATCGGCACAGACGCGGGCGATTCTGAATCGATTCAGAAATGTTCAAATTACAATTATTAAAATGTTAAAAAACGTAAAATTACGGAAAGGAGGGACTCTGAGGTGTACACAGATACTTAACAACGAAACACAGCCTCACTGGTGAAAGCGAATAGGATAGAAATTACATGTGATGCTTGGACACCACCAAATCGTACGTCACCATAACTGCACACTTTATCACCGATGACTGGAGGCTCATGGCTCGTGCACTCCAAACAAGAGCTATGAATGAGAGCCGCACGGGTGCTAATGTTGCTGAGCTGTTAAACACATTGCATAATGTTTACATCTCGTCTTAAATATCTAAATTGTGATTCAAGATGTTACTTCCTTACAATGCAGTTGTAACTTTCCACTCTACACATTTCATTTAGTTTAATACATGAGCTAAACTGCTGTTTCTCATTCCAAATGCACTGTTGTTAAACATAGCGGTGGGTAAGTTTTTTTTTTAATTTTAGATACTTTATTAATCCCCTTAGGGAAATTATTCTCTGCATTTTGACTCATCCTAGAATTAGGAGCAGTGGGCTGCCACACTGAGTAGCGCCCAGGGAGCAATGGGGGTAGCGTACCTTGCTCAAGTTCCCTTTCCACTTGGCCACAGGCTGCCCCCAAAGTGATCACCCAGCATCCAAGAAGCATCGATTATCGTTTTTTAATCGAATCGTGGCCCCTGAATCGTAATCGTAAGGCACCGAAAGATTCCCACCCCTAATGGTCGATTAAGAACGCAGCACTTTATGTAAAAAGGGTATGAGCAACGCTGCACACCAAGTTAATAAAGTAACTACATTTCAACTCAAACTACTGACACTTAACATTTCATCCACTCTGATTTCTTTAGTCTGGAAGAAAACGGGGAGGCTGATCAGTTCTTTTGAGACGGGGCCTTTTTTTTTCTGGAATAGTGTTCCCTTTCTTTTTGTCTTTTGTCTTCCCTCTCCTCTCGCTCCTTCCTCCTCTCCTAATGAGCAGGCTAATCTCTTGTGTGCAGTGAGTGGAGGTTTTTGTGGTCGCTGTAGTGGGAGAGCTGGTCTGTTTCTCATTACGGCTGTTGTGCAGAGGAGGGCAGCACAAAGGATCATGGGATTCGAAGCAGCGAGTGTTGCTAAGGCATGCATCTGAAAGAAAGACACCAAACTCCAGCATGTGCAGCTCCTGATGACTAACAGTGCTACATGCACATGGAGGTTGGTGTCTTTCTTTCAGATGTGCCGAGCAGATGAGTGTTCCAGAGTTTCTCTGTCGGAACCCGACTGAGCCGGAGAGAATATTGACCGTATTCACCAGACGACTTGTATTATTGTTTTTCAACATGCATTCCGTACTTTTTGTGTGCTGAAGTGTTCTCTAACTGTCAAGCAGGTGCTTGCAGCCTTTATTAATGCTGACGGGAAGAGAGGAAGAGGGCAAAAGTGCGGCGTGTGTCAGTGTGTGTCAGTGTGTGTCAGTGCGTGTCAGTGTGTTATCGGCATTATGTATGTGTGTGTCTCGTACGTCACAAAGGCAGAAAGTTCCGTGACGTTACGAACCCCATGACGAACACCCTCGCACACACAGATTCACACAAGTCCATAAAGCTTTTGAGTTATCACCAGCACTTATGAGTGTGATAAAATGTCAGACTTGCCATTAACGACCATCAGTCTTCTTAATTAACCCTTGTTGAAATGTAACCTCTATTACATAATCTGTTTGCATAATCCAACCGTCGTGGTTTATTTTGGGTTGTTGTGGAGGAAAATGATAAAGTCCACTTCAAAAGTGTGTTGTGTTTACTGTCCTGTCGTAAATGGTAAAACCCCGATTCTAAACCGAAACACCAGGTCATTCACTGAGCAGTTTCTATGTAGACGGTTTACAAGAGTAAGAGTATATTGTTGTTTTGTGCATGAACTGTATTATACATCATGTATAAATATGCTTCTTCTTCAGAAGTTCAACACATCTGTATAAGGGATAGGTGATAAATAATAATTTAATAAATATAAATTTTATACTTAAAAATACAGGCATAATTAATATTTTGATTTGATTTGATTTTATAGGTGTGAACATTTTCACAAGAGTCTTTGTTGTTATCTGCCAACAAAAGTAGTTTGATGACGTCATGAAGCAGCAAGGAATCATGGGAATTGTTGTGGCAGAAATGTGCAGCAAACAGCAATGAGTCAAAAATAAAGTACAAAATATAAAAACAACCAAAAGGCACCACAGTGGCACAAAAGTATAATTCCTCACGTTAAT